>NC_138090.1:10455000-10717500 GCF_964212035.1 Myotis nattereri
CATTTCTCCAAATAGTCCTGAGAGATAGATGTTACAGATAAAGAAACTGAGGCACGTGAGGGTAAATAACTTTCCCATGGTCAAAGAGTAGCTGCTACAGTAGATCTATCCAAATTTGTCAGACTCTCTAGACTGCTCAGTTTTGTGTGTGTGTGTGTGTGTGTGTTTTAATTAAATGGCCTTTGCCGTGAGATGTTAAAGACACCTACATCTGCCTTAGAGCTGGTCCATCGTTAGCTAGTAATTTCCATGTCCACTGATTCTGAATGATTTTTCTAGAAGGGGAGCATGAGATTGAGATTCTTGTGAAAGTATTTATTAAGAATATGGTCCTAGAAAAAAAGTATACATGGGATACTACATATTCATTCTCTCTTTCTCTCTAATAAACGTGCATGTACTCACGCACGTGCGCGCGCGCGCACACACACACACACACACACACACACACACACACACACCATACACATAAAGCTTTGTGCCTACACTAAATTCTGGGAGAGACAAGTCTACGTGGTTTAATTAAGATCAAGTACCGACTCCTGGTTCTGGTTCCATGAAATCTGGTCCAGAGCTCAGGATCCCCTAGTAAACACATTGGTGCCAGCACTTCCATTAAGGATTACTCTTCAATAAAAATAAACAGAGAAACATCTGAAAACAAAACAAAACAAAAACACACCATTCTTCCCATTTGGCCTAAAATACATATCTGCCATGCATGGCAGGGTGCAGCTGCTGGCCTAGTATATCTATAAACTGGGTAACAGCATTAGTGCACTTTGCACTATTTAATTGCCAGAGCGGTCCTGTATGGCAGATGTTATTTTCCTCATTTCCCAAATGTGTGAAGAATCAGAGAGCAGAGTCATGCACCTCCGGTCACAGAGCTGCAGAGGCAAAGTCCCATTTCAAGTGCTTTTTCACCTACCGCGTATCCTCGCACCCGGCTGCCTTAGCAGAGCCAGTATTTCCAGGGGGATTGCTGCTGGAGTGTGAGAGTGCGCATTCCTTTCATGACTCCCCATCCTTCCTCCCACATTAATACGGGGTCAAGAAGGCCAGCTCTGGCCCCAGCAGGCTCTTTTTAAGAAGCAGCACCAGGGTTCCCTGGAAACCATTCATCTTCCCTCCCATCCCGGGAGACGTTTCCTGCCTGCCACTCACACTGCCAGACTGTTTAGATAAATATCTCGCAGATTACCTTTTCTTATCCCTTCTTTTCTACTTGTAACCCATTTCGCCCCTTCCTTCTTCCCTCTGCAATTTCCAATGAATTGATCTTAGATCACAGCAAGAATTTTTAGACAAGAAAGAATTTCCATGAATTCATTTTTGAGTCTCAACAACCCTCAGAAATTCAATTTCATCGCCGCATATGGAGCACTTGCTACAGGCCAAGTATCAGAGTAAGATTTTAATGTGGAAAAGAAATGAAGTACCTTAAAGTTGAGAAACATTAAGAACTTATTAAATAAAATAAACCTTTGTAAACAAGGACAAAATTGTTTTAAATAGCTAGGAGCTACTGAGGGCCTACTATGTTCCTATTACTAAACTCTCTGTTTTATCAATGTTTTCTTACTTGACCCATTTAACAACTTTATTAGGTACTAGAGGCCTGGTGCACAAAATTTGTGCACTCGGGAGTGGGGGTGTCTCTCAGCCCGGACTGCAAACCCTCAGGGGATGTCCGACTGGAGCGGGCCTAAGCCGGCAGTTGGACATCCTTATGCTGCCATGGAGGCGGGAGAGGGTCCCGTCACCACCGCTGCTCTCGCCAGCTGTGAGCCCAGCTCAGGGCTTCTGGCTGAGTGGCGCTCTCCCGTGGGAGCGCACTGACCACCAGGAGGAAGCTCCTGCATTGAGCCCCCTGGTGGTCAGTGTGCATCATAGCGCCGTTTGGTCGATTTGCATATTAGCCTTTTATTATACAGGATGTATTATCATTGCTATTTTACTAAGAAAATATTGAAACTCATAGTAAGGGGGCTAAATAACAGTCCCATGTAGGATCTAAAGATGCATATTTTTGTTTGGTACTTTTCAAAACCATCTCTTATCTGTTCTATAGTTCAGTGAAATATAAAATATGGAACAGAAGGGTATAGTAGTAAAAGACACTAAAATGCCGCGGAAGACAAAAAGATGGATGCCATGGCCCATCTGAATGTGGAATTATGAATTCTATTCTGTACTGTGATCTTCACAACAGGATAGTTGGGGATTGTATCCTCAGGCAGGACTTCAGTACGGGTCACAGGGCGCAAGCTTTCATCTGTTTGTAGGAAGCTAGAGTTCTGTGCTCTGGGGAAGGAGGAATCAGGTGTCCAGAGTTAAGCAAGAAATGATCAGGGATGAAGCTGTCAAGAACCAGTCAAAGAGATATTCAAGGTCACTGCCATAGGTCCAGAGAATGGAGAATGGGAAAAGGGAAAAAGAAAGCAGGCAGCCAGCTCAGAACAGCAGAAGATGGTGTAGCAGACAGTTCAGAACTAAAACTCTGAGTTCAGACTATCTGAGTTTAACTCCACAGTCTGCCTCTTGTTCCCAATACTACTTTACCTAAGATATTTACCACTTACAATTCCAGTTCTTTCATCTTTACTTCTGTTGTGAGTGTTCAAATGTAATTCACAGTGCTTACTTAGTATTAGACAAGAATTCAAAACATATTATCTGAAGTTTATGGAATAAATCTGCAAATTTATTTTACCTCTTGTCTCTCTTTCACTAAGTTTTGAGTCCTACCTGCCTCCATCAATTGAAAGTGCCAGGCTCCACTGGGCTCAGGTATCTTACAGGTGCCAGCAACCCTAGAGAATGAAAGAGAATGAGAATTTAATCTCTAGGAATAGAAGATAAAGCACATATATAGCATATTATACATGAATTTCTCATATTAATCCTTTAAAACATGCATGAAGATAAATCAGTAAAGTCACTCAGGGAAATGGGATCATTTGCCTTGATTTTTTTTTTAAATCCTCACCCAAGGATATGTTTTTATTGATTTTTAGAGAGGGAAGAAGGGAGGGAGGCAGGAAGGGAGGGAGGGAGGGGGAGAGAGAGAGAGAGAGAGAGAGAGAGAGAGAGAGAGAGAGAGAGAGAGAGAAACATTGATCAGTTGCTTCTCACATGCGCCCTGACTGGGGATTGAAACTGCAACCTAGGTATGTGCCTTAATTAAAATCTAACCACAATCTCATGGTGTATGGGATGATGTGCCAACCTACTGAGCCACCCGTCCAGGGCTACCTGAGTTTTTGATAGCACTGCCGTTCTGATGCTGGCTATTGATACCTCCTAAGGAAGACAGGGACTCTGTTTTTAGCAAGGCCTCTAAAAGGATGAAAGTTGTTACGGAGCTATAAACCACGCTGCAGAGTCCCTCGGATCACATCCCAACAGCCCCAGAAGGGCATTGATGGATTTGGCAATTAGATCATCCCAGCATCTAATATGTAAAAGGAGCATATTTCTCTCTCTCTTAAAGACTTCATGGGATGCTGCCCATGGCGCGGTCTCCCCTGTGTCCCCACGGCTATAAATTTCAGTGGGATTAATAGCTCAGCTTGCTTGAGTTGGCTTCCTAACAGGGCTATTTTAAAGTAAGCTGTATATTACAACTTTCACCGGATGCTCTCCTCCTTCCCAACCCTGCTCCAGAGGTGGCTGATGGGATGAAGAATGTCCAGTGTGATGATGGAGCGCTGATGGTCTCCTTAAACTTGCAACATTGCCTAAGAGCAGAATTCTTGGCAAGGTCTGGGCTCCCTGGGCAGTGGTGGAAAATGTGGAATGGAAGAAGGAATAATTAAAATATTAAAGTATTTATAGGGAGAAAAATCTAATGTTAGAATTCCACTTCAGATGTAAAGTAGATATTGTCACTATTTCAACAAGTGTTGAACTTTGGCTCGGACTCCGAACACACTGGTGAAAATGTTAAATGCCCGTTCCTTTGGCTGGAGTTGTGTCAACTCATTGTGGACACACTGTATCTCCTGCTGAATCAGCTCTGACAGCAGTGATAAATGTCTTTGATTAATAAAACAGGAGGAACCAAATTAAATATTACTGAATACATGTAGTGTCATTGGTAGACAAGATCTTTAGATATATGCAGCCTTTTCATGGGTAGCAAATAGTAACAGCTTAGAATACAAGTTAGATTTTACTGGGCATCTATAATGTGATAGGCACTGTTCTAAGTGCTTTAAGTTGTATTCTTTAAATCCTTAGAACAAGCCTACAAGATAGGTTCAGTCTTTTAAAAATATTTTTATTGACATTTATAGAGAGAGGAAGGGAGGGGGAGAGAGAGAGAAAAAAAAAACATCGATGTGAGAGCGAAACGTGGATTGGCTGCCTCCTGCACACATTCTACCGGGGATTGAGCCTGCAACCCAGGCATGTGCCCTGACCTGGAATCGAACCAGCAACCTTTTGGTGCATAGGATGACACCCAACCAACTGAGCCAGGGCAGTTCTGTTCTTATATCAATTTGACAGATGACAAAATTTAGTAATTTGTCAAAAAATTTCAAAGAGTATGGCTTAAGATCCTGTCCAAGTATGTATTAATGCTCACGTAACAACACTGCAATGGATCTCTTTGCATGTAAACCTCCCCTGCTAATTCTCTGGCCTGTGTCGGTTATTTGAGCCAGCCTGTACCACCCCTCTCCCAATCATGCAACCAGGATGTGAAAGCATGCCAAATCATTTTTAAGTCGTGACATCCAGAGATATATGTAAAAGCTAAACTCTAAAATCATCTCGCATCCATCTGCTATTCTGAATAGCATTTAGAACTGATTCCTGACTCTGAACTAATTTCCTTAAATATATTTTTATCGGATCTTGCTTGGTACCACTTCCCCTACTTTGATTTGTTTCCTCTTCGTAACTATGATTTAAATTCTACCTCCAACCGAGTGCCCTTTCCTACCTTAAAAGTAAATACTCACAGCAATTATTCACGGCTCCAAGATCCTCATAGGAGGACCTTTACAGGAGCCTTTCTTAGTAGAGTCACACACTGAAAGTGTGTCCACCTCTAAAAGTAGAGAGCTTGCATATCATCTCCTCATAATTAGTGGACTAGCTCCCTATACTCCTTTATCTTACCTCTTTACTCTTTGCCCAGAATCTCTGATGTATTTAGTTCATACTAGTAGTCACTAAACCCATGAGATTGCATCTTAGCACAGTAAAGATATATACTATGCTCTTTGATGATCTCATTAAGACCTCAGCTTACTATAAAGTCCTGCATCTACCTCATTTCAATAACCATATAATAAGCACAAACACTCTGCTGCACAGTGGAGATGTAGATCTAAACAGGAGATTCTGGAGATGCCTAGAACATGGTCCTAGAGACAGAGAAGCAAATACACTGTGACAACAGAGCCCGCTGTGGAAGTTTTGATGGGGAAGGTTGCAGGTACCAAGGGAACGGAAGAGGAAAACCTACCCCCACCTAGAGGAGTACAAGGGTTGATTCTAAAAGGAAATGACTTGTGAAGCAACACTGAGACTTCGCCAGGCGGAGAGAAAAGGAGAGAGCAATCGTCAGTACTCTGCTCGTTTCTGTTTGCTTTCAACACTTTTCAAGGCATTTTGAACACCCTGCAGTGTTTTAAACTATTTCTGTATCATCTCCTCACTTCTCTCCACTTTCTTTTTTGCCTATGTATCTCCATTTGTAAAATCCTTTCATTTGTCAAATCCTCTCTGTAGTTAGTCAGATAGTGTAAGTAGTAAGTAATAAAGAAACCATAACTCAATATTGCTGGTTATAAAATCAAACAGATTTTCTACAAGGCCTGTAACATCAACGACGTGGGGTACTGTTGGAAACTGTTTAAAATGTGATCTTTGGGCTTGTTCCCCTTCCCACTTTTATTCAAAAGATACAACCGGGTGCTTCATGGAAGAATCAGTAGGATCACACGGCAGTGACTATAAAAGCTCGGTTCCCTGGTATTCAAACTCAAGTTCCAACTAATCTGTGACATTGCATTTCATGTTCTGCTCTTATAAATGAAGGCAGAGTGCTTTGAAAGTCATACTAAAAGTTTCGAAATACAAGTCATGATAGCACTGAGTAAACAAAGGTATTGAAAAGAAATAAGGGTTGTCACCAGAGAGATTGAAATGGGTCCAAAGGTCCAGAGTGACTGCTGAGTTCATCGATATACAAATCCTTCCCTAGAAGTGTGCTTCTTTAGCTCAGCTCTTTAGTAATACCATCTGGAGGAGACTCTAGTAGTCCATGCAGTATTACTCAATGAACTTTTAATTATGATCTGCATAGAGAAATACTGTATACATTTCAAACTAGGGATTATATGAACAAGAGTGAAAACATATTCTCACATTTTTGTAGGGTTGCTTTTTCAGTTTATTCAGTCTTAGTCATCTATTATAAACAAAAAAAAAATAACAATCATGTTTTAATCATGCATTTTCCGCCTAGTGTCTCACCCTGTTTATCTTACTTATGACTTAGAACAGCTTGAAATTAGATATTATCATTGTGGTATAAAGATGAATACTCTGACTTAGAACCGCTTAGAAAGGCATTGTGCCAACTCAACTATTTAGTCCTGGTATGAGCCAGAGTAAAACACATGCTGTCTAGTCCCAAATGCAAGCGTTTTTCTTCCAGGCATCTGTCTAAAAAAGGAAGAGAGAAATAGAAGAGGGGAAAAAAGGGGCAAAGCAGTCAAATAAACTGATCTGAATAGTGCCTGTCCGGAGCAACTCTCAGGATAAAGAAGTCAGACTGAGGTTAGGACGCTGTCTCTGAGTTAAAGAAATGCAGAGCGGAAGCTTTCTTACCCACTGGGAGCATGTCCTGCCTTGGCAAAGGGCCATCACCAGACACAGGAGAGTGGATCAAATCACCAACAGGTGAGCAGAGAAGTCAAGGTAGTAGGCAGTGAAACAGAGAGCTCTGGAAGCAGGGAGGGGATATGGTAATGTCACAGTCCTCTCCCTCCCCCACTTCCCTATTGATGCATTTGAGCCTTTTCCCATCCCATAGTGGGTCTTGATTTGTATATAATAGTCATTCCCCACCTCTTCCTAAATAGGGCCTTTGTCCTCACTCTGACCTCTCTCTTACTGCCAGGAGCTAAATTAAGAAGTGTCAGCATATCCTTTGGTCCAGACCCCAAGGCGGGCCTAATCAGTTACCCTCTGCTTCCATTCATCTGGGTCCATCTTGACCATTAAAAGTGCTCAGATTAGGAAAGACTAATGAAATTAACAATAGTCACGATTCCTTTTTTTTATTTTTAATGGTATTCCAGTTCTCATGCCAAACTCAACTTAAGCAGATAGATATTGCAATATTATTTTCATTTCCTAGATTAGGAAAGCAGACATCTAAACTCAGAATCTACTTTGTCTGATTATAAATGCCACACTCCCTAAACTGGGAGAAGTCATTCTCAGTGACTTGATTTGTATATCTACATAAGTGAAATCAAAGCCCTATCCTGTGCTATTGCGAAAAGAAATAGAATAACATGATGAAGTAAATAAAACACACCAAGTGTTAAAGAAATAGCATTCTTTAAAAAAATTTCTCCTAGACTCTTTGGTGACAAATAATATATTTTATCATCTACTAGAGTGACTAGTACATGTCAAATACTTCAGAAATGTTTCTTATGCAGAGAAATAATTGTGCAAATGAATTTTTAAAAATCACAAAGAATAAATGGATGTATGGATTAAAATCCTTGTCTTTTCTCTTTCTCTTTTGAGTTCTGTATTTGCAAACCATTCAGTCGTCCAGAGAACAGACAAGAGAAGATTTGGGAGGAAGAGGCTGTGACACTTCCTTCTGCTCCTGGGTGAAGAATTGTAATACTTCTAAATCTTTCAATTATTGGCCCTTTCTCATGTTTGTAATTGATGCTGGCTCCCTGGATCCATCTAATAATAGAGCGAAAGGTAAAGAGTGGTAAAAGCTTATTTCTACCACTGTAAATATAAATCCATTATTAAGGCAACATACAATAATACCTTTCTATGAATTAATCATCATGTATAAGTATACCACTAACCAAATCATAGGGAGCTTTTGCAAAGAAAAAGATGAAAAAGTACAGTGGCAATTGGAAAAAATACACTGTTCCCCCCCCCCCCCCAACATTTTGGTCATTGTAAAAGTGAGAAGAAATGAAAAATCCAAATTTAATTCAACAGATGGACACATTAAATTATGGTGCCTTTGTACCATTAAATACATGAATCCATAAAGAGAATCACAGAGATATCTGCATATGCTGATGGGGAAGGCACTGAAAGGCATATTACTAAGTGGGGAGAAAAATGCAGTCACACAGTCCCATGCAAAGTGCAGCCCCATTAATCTAAAACCAAAGATAAATGCTGATAGCGTCCTTATATACTTGCATCAAATGGAATGTGATGGGTTGTCAGAGTGGATTCCCCTAGAGAGAAGTAGAAGATTTTTAAGGGATTCGGTGAGGCCTTCATATCATGTACTGTATAAATCCAGTTTATGATTAAGCAAACAGAAGTGTTAGACCTTATTCTAAGATTTCACATTTTATAGAGATGAGTACATGGGCATGACATCAGATTATAGGCGTATATTCTCTGTTAAAAAATATCCCTGAGTTTATATTCATCACACACACTTCTGATGAATTTTGCTTGTGGGATAAAAACAATTATGATAACAAGTAAATTAATTTGGTGTATCCCTTGAATATCAAAGCAGAGTCTTTAGCATGCTAATGAAAATGTCAGAAAATGATCAAGTCTCCATTTCTTAATTTTCCATGGATGGAAACTGAGGTCCAGATAAGGAAGCCTACCTGACTAAAATCACACAGCAGTTACCGGAGGAACCTGGAGGCGGACCCTCGGGATTGGAATTTACATTTGGATTGATTATTGAGGGGTTAGTTTTGATTCTAAAATTGAAGCGCAAATAGAATTTGATGCACAATGTATTAGGAGACATCACCACCTCAGTGGTCCCACTGTTTGTTTATCCCACAATACAAAGTAGGCAGAGGCAATATGTAACAATTGGAAAACACTGAGCTATGATCAGGCTTTGCTCTTAGCATTAGGCTCCAAAATATCACTTCTCCCCTTTTCCTTTGATCTCAGCCTTGCAATTTGAAAGCCAGAGGAATGATCAATGGCTGTGAAATGCAGACAAAGATTCCTTTTGTTTGTCCCACAGAATAGGAAGATGGTCAAATTGATCAGTCATCAAGGTATAATGATCTGAAATAAATACCGGCCTCTTTGATGTGGCTCAGGATGCCAGCATCACGGGAAGCGATCATTCTTCTGCCTTTCACATAATTGAATGATTATGTCTGTTTATGAATGGGCTTCCTTAATTGCTAACTGGCAATTTGGCATCCTGACGTGAGTCTGTGGGAATTGTGATCCCTCATCCTGCACACGGGGAAGATGGAACTGAGAGCGATGAATGGGAAGAGGGAGGCTCAGAATTAGAAATAATTGGAACAGAGAGCAGGTGATGAGAAAAAGGCACTGAAATTACTCTCCCTTTCCTCCAAGAAAGGACAATGATTCATCTCAGGGAAGTCACTGCAAAGGGTCTGGGACAGGTGTGCATTTGTTTTCAGAAAACACCAAGCAAAACCTACAGCCTAGGGGATGTTTTCATTTATAACAAGAATAAAACCTGAAAGGTCTTAACCACCCTGACCTTGGGGAAGCATTAAAAGGAAAATATGGGCATCTGGACCGACAGGCGAAGGGCATCTGAAAAGGTCAGAAAACATGAGATTTTAAAAGTGAATACAGTCCAGCCGGTGTGGCTCAGTGGTTGAGTGTTGATCTATGAACCAGGAGGTCATGGTTTAATTCCCAATTAGGGCACATACCCTGGCTTCAGGCTTGATCCCCAGTGTGGGACATGCAGGAGGCAGCCTATCAATGATTCCTCTCATCATTGATCTTCCTCTCACTTTCTCCCTCTCCCTTCCTCTCTAAAATTAATAAAAAAATATTTTTAAACAGTGAATATATCGGAAAGATATAGATACGAGAGCTAGAAAATATTGTTTTGGGGGCCTGCCATTTTATTTACTAACAAGACCTGTTTTTCTCCTCAACCTCAGGAAGCATTTTGGCAAGGACATGACCACTATTTATCTCCCTCTCCCCTCCGTCCTATTACCAGCATCTGCATAGTGTGCCTAGAAGGAGCCTCTGAGATCTTCCTGCTTCTCTCCACCCACCTTGCCATTTCCTCAAACACTTGCCCCACATTTAGTCTTAGCTGGTCTCATTCCCATCAGCCACCCTACCCCCCTTCTTCATGCTATTGACCAAATAGAAGAGTCATTATCTTAAAGAAAAGGAAAGAAAAGGAAAGGAAAGAAAAGAAAAGAAAAGAAAAGAAAAGAAAAGAAAAGAAAAGAAAAGGAGGAAAGAAAGAAAGAAAGAAAGAAAGAAAGAAAGAAAGAAAGAAAGAAAGAAAGAAAGAAAGAAAGGAAGGAAGGAAGGAAGGAAGGAAGGAAGGAAGGAAGGAAAGAAGGAAGGAAGGAAAGAAAAGAAAATAAACTGCTAATACTCTTATTTTGCTGCTTTGGACAAAATCCACCATTGCTTTGAAGTTAAAATTGCAGTCTACACAAAACACGGACCATTTCACAATGCTGCCTATATCTTCTAGCCAAAGAACTAAATAAATGTGCATTAGATGAATGAATGAACTATCTCTGACAACTTCTTCCCCCTCTTCTTTTTCAGGCTCCATTGCCAGTGGTTCTCAAACATTGGGGTACTTAAGAATATGCTTAGAAAGTGTCATAATCTTCAGATATAGGAGCCCTTAATCTTCCAATTGTAAGTATAAAATCAGATTCAGGCTGGAGAATATGAATGTTTAACAAGAGGATCCTCTCTGTTTGCAAACTAAAATTTGGGGCCTAGTGCCACTCTGTGGGTTAGTACACTTTCACATTCTGAATGAGAAGGTGAGCTCTAGCTAACTGTCTCTCTCCCCAGGAGGTTTGACAAAGGTAGGTTACGAAGTGTATTAGTAAGCAGCACTGCTTATGGTGAAAACAGCCCCAGGGTAGGAAATTGTGTTGGGTGGGGATATCATTGTATGAATAATAAAAATGTTATAAGGAACCATAGCTTTTCAATTTCATAAGGGGGAACTCTTAACTAGCATATTCCATGTAGGGACCTGATTATATTCTCTGAAGGGATTAATAGACACTGGCTCATGCTGAGAGTGAGGCTTCTAAAAAACTCGTGAGGAAGGGAAAACTTGTCTCCCCAAAATGTGTCTCTTTGGTATGAGGATTATTTTAGGCTGATAACATTTCAGAAACAGAGACTCAGGAAGTTCTTCCTTCACCTCCTCCTTAAATATCTAAAACTAGAGGCCTGGTGCACAAAATTCGCATGTGTGTGTGTGTGTGGGGGGGGGGGGGGAGGCGTGGCGAGAGTGTGCCTCAGCCCAGCCTGCACCCTCTCCAATCTGGGACATCCCTCTCACAATCCAAGACTGCTGGCTCCCAACCATTCGCCTGCCTGCCTGCCTGATTGCCCCTAACCACTTCTGCCTGCCAGCCTGTTCACCCCCTAACCACTCCCCCACCAGCCTGATCGACGCCTAACTGCTCCCTTGCCAGCCCGATTTCCCCCAACTTCCCTCCCCTGCAGGCCTGGTCACCCCTATCTTCCCTCCCTTGCCAGTCTGGTCACCCCTAAACTTCCCTCCCTGCTGGCCTGATCGCCCACGCCCACAACTGGCCTCCCCTGCTGGCCATCTTGTGTGTTGGAGTGATGGTCAATTTGCATAGTACCTCTTTATTATATAGGGTAATTTAGGTAGGGAAATTGTACTAGAAAGAGAGCTATTTCCAAAGATAACCTCTTCTTACTTCAGAAAGATTTATCAGCAAGGCACGGCAAACAATTGTTTGCCTAACATTTGTTCTTTCCATCTTCCTGTGAATTATCTGTTTTCCCATCCAAGTCCCAGACCCTGACCCCTTTCTCCTTTGCTCAGGATGGCACAGAAGCCTCAATTGCCTGACTGCCTGTGGCCCTTTTATTCTTATGGGGCTCCTTTAGGTATCTAATTAAATTTTGTTGTTCTCCTATTAATAAATATATTTTTTGTTAAATTGATTTTAGACCACCCAAAAAATCTAAAAGGATAGAAATAATTTTGTTTTTCTCTACTATCCTAGGCTGGATCACAGACCTGCAAGACATAAGTTTTCTTCCTTATTTGAACTTTCACCTGGTGGAGATAGGGTGAACTGGCAAAATATAGTTGCTGGTTAACTGTGTTAACAGTTAAATACATTTCTTCAAGGTTGTATTGACTCCCTGGTGTGCTGTGCTTTCTGGACTACATCTTTCTGAGCAGTTAGATTCAGGCATGGCCTGTGATAAACTTGTAAATCTTAATGTTTATTTGAAGTGGAGATCAAGAGCCCCTGTGGATACTGACATTGACACTAATATGTATGCTTTCTCAAACCATTTTGTTTGTTTGTTTGTTTTTTACTAAGTTCATGCCTTCAAAGCTTTGCTCAATGCCTCTTCCTCTAGAAATACCTCCTCCCCACCCTTCTCCATCAGGTAAAGGAAAACCCATCCTTCAAGGCTCATCTTAAATGCTTCCTACACGTCTGTTGCTTTCCCTGTGCTCACAGAGCACTATGTCCACTCTGATTTGAATACTGGCAATCATCTTTGATGCGTCTGGTCTGTCCTTCCTCCTGGGGCACAATGTGTCTATGAATTTTGCCTACCTGCTTCCTTGCAAACTTCATGGGACAGAGGAACAAAAAAAAGATCAGCTGTTTGTTAAACTTCACTAAATCGCATGGATAGGGTTGGGTGTCTTGGGACTTAGGCAATAGCTACTTCCTTAAGGGATTCTTTTCCTAAAATTCTCATGTGCCTTCACCCCTGGGGTTTAGACTGTCTTTTAGTGATTCATATTATGTTCAACACTGTATGATTATGTTATTATCATTAATGTACTTAAAGAAATTATGTGCCTAATTTTGCCCCCTCAGAATATCACACCCTTGAGAGAAGGAACTATCTCTTAAATCTTCACATGGTTGAAATACCAAAATTGAGATGTGAATGCAAGGAAACATGCAAAGGAAAAAATTTAAAAATGTAAGCTTTATAATGTAAATGATTTAGATCACCATTGGATCAGAATCTGTTTCTGTACGTTGTTAAAATGGGCCTGACTTTACTAACTCACAGAAACACATTTTCTTTGTTCTATAATCAGCACTTCCATTTAAGGAGAAGATTGTAGCTCACAAGCCACTTACATATGGATTATGCCATCTGATCCAGACACTAGCATTTTATAAATATGGAGAGAGTGTGGAATGAAGGGGAACAGGGCTGACTTAGAGCCATGCAAAACTGCCTTCAACTCTACACCTGCTCTTGGATAAGCTCATGTATATTCTCTCATGGAGTTTGCTATATAAAATGAAGATATTGAAGATATTGAAGCCAGCTTCCTACATTAGTGGATGTGTCATTGCCAGCTTCCTACATTAGTATATGTGTCATTTATACATGTAAATATAATTTAATATTTATTAATATTTTCACAGTTTAATAAATACTATGGGGCAGGTTGGAGGGTGATGATCTAAGCATGGATTCAGGCCGCCATCTGAAAACAATGTGTGGAAGGTAGCTTCTCCTGCTAGCCCTGAGAAGTGCACAATAAACTTTATCAACAGTTAACACATTAAATCAATGATCAGTTTACTATTCTCATTTTGATTCCTATGCTAGTTGTTTCAGATCTGAGGGGCTCGAAGGTTTACGATTTGAATAAATGCATTAAAGAAATGTGTCAGGTGTCTCTCCAGCTCTTTAGTGTTTTTTAAAAAATAAGAAAAAAAAGTACAATTCACAAAATGAAACAGGAGCAGTGTTAAAAGGCGAAAGATTTATGTGATCTGAAGAGAAACCAGAGTATTAGGAGCAGTGTTAATGAGCAGTGTATCATTATCTACTGCTTGCACTAACTGCAACTCTCCCCTTCTCTTTTATAACTTCAAAGTACTTGGGATCAATGATTATTCAATGGGAAGGCCATTGCAATTTTTCTCGACAGAGACCTGGGAAAGAGATTTTTAGTTTTTCCTTTTCATTGGAATTCAAGCCAATAGTTTATGTGCTTCATAATAGCTTGTGGATTTGGAAAAGTGTGCCCAATTTTTACACCACATTGTGTATGCACAAAGTATAATAAAGTCGGTATTTCTTAAGATCGGTCTCAGACAAAAAAAAAAGTTGCATAGAATTTTACATAATGTGTGGAAGTCAGAACGTATAACTACTTCTTGACTATTGCTTTTAATTCAGTCCCAATTTTGCTATTGAAAGATTTCAATAAAACGTTCACTCAACATCTGTTGTGCATTGACAATGTTTTGATTTGATTTGTTTGTTTTAGTTGTTATTATTATTTTTCTCTTGGAGAAATATCTGTGATTGTAAAATATTGGACAAGAACAATGCTGACAAATTCGGGGTAAAAATTCAGGGTCAAATTTCATTTCCACTAAGAATTTACCAGACTATGCTTTGCCCCACACTGTTACCACTGCAGCATAATAGTAACATTTCCTCCTATAAAAATGTTTCCAACAGTCAATAAAAAATATATTTTAAACTTAAAAATTTGGTAGAAGGATAGTTCTCATGTTAAGTATTCTTACCACACTAAGATAAATTTTTAGCAACTTGAAAAAATTTTTCAAAAAAAAACATAAGCAGCACATTTCTGTTATAATCTGCACTTCTTTAGCTACTATTGAAGTTGAACTTCTCAAATGTTTACAGCCTTTTATATTTCCTTGTCATTGAAAAGACTTTCTATAATATTTTCAATTTGTATTGGTAGGTTGATCATTTTTCCGTTGATTTCTTATTTATCTTTTAAAATTATATTAGCTAGCAAGCCAGGGGTTATGTATAGCTAGAATACTCAGGAAAGTGAATCTCCTGTACACTAACTAGGGGCTGGTGTCAACACTTATGCGATTAAAGCCTAATCTCCTTAATCTTCCATTCAAACCCCCGCCTCCATATGACTGGGTGTTTGTTTTTGTTTTAGGTTTTGGCTTTCTCTTTTTTAAAAAATATATTTTATTGATTTTTTACAGAGAGGAAGGGAGACGGATAGAGAGTTAGAAACATTGATGAGAGAGGAACATTGATCAGCTGCCTCCTGCACACTCCCCACTGGGGATGTGCCTGCAACCAAGGTACATGCCCATGACCGGAATCGAACCTGGGACCCCTCAGTCCACAGGCCGAAGCTCTATCCACTGAGCCAAACCGGTCAGGGCTTGGCTTTCTCTTTTGTTTACTTTCTTACCAAACCTTGTGACGATTCTAATTCAGTTTTAAATTTTACCTGGCATGAACCTAGAATAACACTGGTTTGCAGGAAGTATTTGTTGCTTTATTTCACTCAATCTGACCACCCTTTACTCAAGTTCTAGCAAACAGCTCCCACAAGGTGCACTCCTCCACCACAGCTCCCTAGTTCTAAAGCCTCTAGGAATTTTATCACAGTGCCTGGAAAAAATCAGCTCTTCTAACACAGGAAACTCAGCCACCTGTACAAGAAGTGTAATGACCTCAATGTGTTTCTCAGACAGGAAAAGGTAAACACAGTCCCCACTAGATGATGGTAACAGCTGATGGTGAATTTTCATTTTCACACCTTTAAAGAAAAATCAACATATGTGATACATGGCAAATTGTGGCCTCACAACAAATGTTAAAGAGCCTCATTTTTATTCATTGAAAATCATTATTATTCTACTTTTTGGTATTCTGGGTTATTTTTTCATGTATATTTATTCCAGCCCCCAATCTCATGCTGATGAAGTCTCTTTCCCTCTCAAACTATGTGGCCTTGACTGTGTGACTGGCTCTGCCCAACAGGATGCTAGTGAAAGTGATGCAGGCAGAGGCCTCGCATGGGCCTGTGCAGTCTGACTTGGGTTCTGCACATCAGTGACTCGCTCTGAGAAAAACATGCCCCAGGCATCTGCTGGTGCTGGATTCTGGGGCCCAGAACAAATGCTCGTGGAGCAGCACTGAACCTCATCCAGAGCCTGAAGCCACGCTCAATTTCATCTGTGCCTGAAACAAGTCCTCCCAGCTGAGATCCAAACAGGCGCAGCCAAATCGCAGTTGACCCGGACCTCCGTGAGTGCAGGAACAAATGCTTATTGTTGTAAACCACGGAGTTTGGGGATCATCTGCGATGTCCATTGTGCAGTAGCTACCAGGCATGGCACTGGTGTCCGGCAGCATCCACAGTAATAGTGAGAGACTGTCAAGTGCTGACTACAGCTTGTCTCCTTTGATCTTCCCATAATTATGCAATGTTGTATTATCCTCAGACATACGGAGTTTAAGGAGCATGCTCAGATACAGAAATAAGACATAAAACTATGCTGGAACTCGGGCTTTCTGAATTCAGCACCTATACTCTAATGACCATCATTTCAGCCTCTCTAAATGTCCAGATTTTGACTTCCCAAGAAGATAATATAAGGTGTTTTAAGAGCTTTGCAAGCATGTCTGATTGTCTCCCTCTGTGAGTGGGACTCTAATCTGATCTGACATTAAGAATCCAGGCTAAAGTAATGCCCACACTCATAACCACCTGGTGTGGGTATTAAAGAGAAGGACATGAGGATATTCAGGGACCAGCCTGGACATTCTCAAGAAAAAACTCCAAAGGTAGAGACCATGGTTATTTATTTAGAATATTTTTTATTGTTGTTAATCCTCATCTGAAGATATTTTTTCCATTGATTTTTAGAGAGAGTGGAAGGGAGGAGAGAGACAGAGAGAAACATCCATGTGAAAGGGACACATCGGTTGATTGCCTCTTGCATGCACGCTGACAGGGGCCAGGGATCAAGCCTGCAACTGAGGTATGTACCCTTGACCAGCGTCTAACCCAGTACCCTTCAGTCCACAGGTCAATGCTCTAACCATTGAGCAACCGGCTGGGGCATCTTTAGGTATTCCTGGAGCCAGCCTTGCATAGCTCCAAGGAATTTTTAGATTACAAATGATGATCTTCTTAAGAAACTGTTTATATTTTCTCCCCTAAATGCCATGTTATTTGAGTCTCCATTTTTCCTTGGAGACCATGGCCTGGCCAGTATACCGAGCTAAAAAAGACTCATGAAGAGAAGCTCCATGTGCCACACCTTGACCCTTTGGGCAGTATGGCATCATGACATGAGATTAGGGGCAAAAAGACTCTATTTCCAATCCCAGGTTTGTTTTACTAACTGTGTGAATATTGAATTAAATTCTCTTTCCTTATTTAAAAAGAAAAAAAAAATACAGCATAGTAGTCCTTATGGGGCAGGGTTACTGAGTGGATTCACTCAGACAACTTGTTCTAGAACATCCTGTCCAATGATGTAACCTTCTAAGTGCTCAGCACACACCAAGGACCATGTGCCCCTGTTACGTGAATCAATCTGTCAGGAAGTTTGCAATGGCAAACAAACAAACAAACACAACAAAAACTCACAATAGAAATGCTCCGCTTTTAAGAGCCCTACGAGCCGTGGACGCTGGGTAAGTGCTGTCCCCGCAAACCAATCCAGGCGCCTGTAGTAAATGCCCCAGAATATCATCGCTTTTACACCTTGTGCTTGGTTCAGAAGAGAAATGACGCTCCTAAGTGGCCCTGAGCCCAGGGCTTTGCCAGAATCCCAAATTTACAAAACATGAAATTGTCTCCGGGTGGTGAATCTGATCTGGAATCCCCCTGTCTTTATTGTTTAACTTCATTTAAAAATATGATAATGACAGAAGACCATGCACATTCATTTACAGTTTATGTCTGCCTCCCTATGCCTAAATTAGAAAAATAATGCTTTGGTATTTTTATTTTTGTAAGATCAAAAGGTAAGTATATTGGGCACTCAACAAAAAAATAAAAATAATTGTGCACAGACCTGGGCTGTGTGGCTCAGTTGGTTGGGCATCGTCCAAGGCAACAAAAGGTTGCCGGTTCATTCCAGGTCAGGGCACATGCCCAGGTTGTGGACTCGACTCCCAGTAGGGGGCGTGCAGGAGCAGCTGAAAGATGTTTAGCTCTCACATCGATTTTTCTCTCTCCCTCTCCCTTCCTCTCTCTAAAAATCAATACAAATACTTTCAAAAATAATAATTCTGTACAAAACAATTTTTTCTCCCATCTCAACTTATCCTGTCTTATTTTTCAGATGGGCAAAGAAAACTGTCAGCTCTATACTCATACTGGCAAATTGAAGCTTAAAGTTGTTAAGTGATATGTCCAAGGAACTATGGGAAACAGAGTTAAGAATGACCTAGGGCTCATTCCATTAAAAGTGCTTGAATCTTTGAGAGAAACTGTGTTCTTTTGAAAATTACCATGAATACCAAGGCACAGAAATTCAACATCACATTTATTTTCTAAGTTATCACCACATCCCTCAGTTCCTAGAAAAATATTTAATTGGATTATCCTCAACTGAGTAGGCAGCTTTTTTTTTTTAACTTTGTTTTCAGTGTGTAAAAAATTTTGCAAAGCCCTTCAAGACGCAGTCCACCCACGGTCCTTTCCTTATGAAGTAAAGGTTCTCATGGCACCGTACACACACACCCACCCCCACCTGGAAGTGGTACAGGGTCAAGAGTTGCTCAGGTCCTGCTCCTCCTCCTCCTCTCCCCCCTTTATTTCTCACTTTTTTTCCTTTTTAAAAATTTCTTCTCCCCCCTCTTTTGTTCTTTTAATTGGGCATGGGTCTCCCCAGGACCCTGGACATGTTATGTGCTCTGGGCCCTGGGACCAGCAGTCCTATCCCTCTCCGGACAGGCGAGGGCCAGGCTGAGACAACTCAGAGGTATTCACACACCGAGGAAACGGGACTCTGGCTGTCCACCCCCTCGGACAACTACATTGCCACTTCTCAGGAAATACCTCTGAAGGAGCTATCCAGGGACAGACCCTTGAAAGCAGGAACTAGAGAGATCAGGGGTCAGAATTAGTAAAAACAAATGAGACAGAAGCCAAGGCTGATTGCGAGAAGTGGGGTTTCTGACGAACACTGGGCCAGGATACCAAATCCCAGACCTGGGCGGTGAACTGCGGTTAGAGTTAGGCAGTGCAAGAGCACGTCAGGCTCTCACGGTCAGTAAGCAGCAGAGTTTGAGCGACATTTTTGTTGTTGATAATCCTCACCTGAGGATATTTTCCTATTGATTTTTCAGAAAGAGTAAAAGAGAGTAGGAGAGACACAGAGAGAGAAACATCACATGAGAGAGACACATGGATTGGTTGCCTCCCGCATGCACCCTGACCAGGGCCAGGGATGGAGCCTGCAAAGGCACATGCCCTTGACCAGGAATCGAAACCGGGACCCTTCAGTCCATAGGCTGTTGTTCTATCCACTGAGCCAAACCGGCTAGGGCTGAGTGACATTTTTAACCACTATGATCTGGGGTGCTCTTGGTTTCTATGATATGCAGATGCTTGGCTGTGTGGGCAGGATACCTGCATGGAGGTGAAAATGCATTTGTGCTTCATAATCATTAGGAATAATGGAGGGCATCATTAGGAATAATGGAGGACATGGAGACATATGGGAGAAGGCATGTGAGTCTCAAAAGAAATACTCTTCCATCACCATAAAGATCACTGGGAAGGAAAAATGAAGTAGCATGTTGCAATAAAGGTTGTATACACTCTGCCATTTGGTATCTGAATGTTCTGACTTTGGCAAGGAGGTAAACTCAAATAAATGATGCAAGTGAAGAAGAGCTCTTTTCCTTGGAGAATTAGAACAGCAGACAGACCAGCTACACTTTATCTGGTTTAGTAAAAGGCAAAGGCTACTTGAGGTGGGGATTTGGCTGGGGCTGGGGCTGGGGCTGGGGCTGGGACTGGGGCCATAATGTGTGGGAAGTACCTAACAATGAACAATGCATTTTTTCTGTTTCAATTATGATCCAGCTGCCTTTCTTGTGTCTTTCTAAAAATTGCCCACTGTTACCGCTATTGGGATCTGGTTTCCTCACGAGTAAAACAAAAGGGCTCATTTGGTGATTTCTGAGATCATAAGCTCAGTCTCCCCAAAGCCCTGTTCCTGGCAAAAGAGGCCCTGGGGCGATAGGACTTTTAAGGCAGAAAAGACTCAAATCTCCTATAGGATTAGTTTTGCTTTGAAGCACCAGGACTTCAACTTTTCAACTTTGGCTGCAAAATATTTCTACTCTTTCATATTAATCACATTATATATATATATACTAGAGGCCCGGTGCACAAAAATTTGTGCACTCGGGAGGGAGGGGGGTCCCTCAGCCTGGCCTGTGCCCTCTCGCAGTCTGGGACCCCTCGGGAGATAACGACCTGCTGGCTTAGGCCTGCTCCCGGGTGGTAGAGGGCAGGCCCAATCCCTAGGTGCAGCCCCTGGTCAGGCTCAGAGCAGGGCCGATTGGGGAGCTGGGGCGCTGCCCCCTGTCATGCACAGAGCAGGGAGATTGGGAGGTTGTGATGCCACCCTCAGTCACGATCAGGGTAGGGCCGATTGGGGGGTTGGGGCACCGCCCCCTGGCACAATCAAGGCAGAGTCGATGGGGAGGTTGCGGCGCCACCCCCTGTCACTCACAGAGCAGGGCCGATCAGGGGTTGGGGCACTGCCCCCTGTCACTCACAGAGCAGGGCCCATCAGGGGGGTTGGGGCTCTGTACCCTGTCACGCACAGAGCAGGGCCAATCAGGGGGTGGGGCACCGCCCTCTATCACCCACAGAGCAGGGCCGATCAGGGGGTTGGGGCACTGCCACTCTCACACTCAGGGCAGGGCCAATGGGGAGGTTATGGCTCTACTCCGTCACACACAGAGCAGGGCCCGTGGGGGGGGGTGGTTGGGGAGCTCTCCCCTATCAGGCACAGAGCAGGGCTGATCAGGGGGTTGGGGTGCCTTCCCCTGTCACGAACAGAGCAGGGTGGATAGGGAGGTTGTGGCCCTGCCCCCTGTCACACACAAAGCCACAGGGTGATCAGGGGGTTTGGGCGCTGCCCCCTGTCACGCTGATCCCAGTGCCAGGAGGCCTCATGGCTCCGCTGATCCCGGTGCTGGGAGGCATATTACCCTTTTACTATATAGGGTAGAGGCCTGGTGCATGGGTGGGGGCTGGCTGGTTTGCCCTGAAGGGTGTCCTGGATCAGGGTGGGGGTCCTCACTGGGTTGCCTGGCCAGCCTGGGTGAGGGGATGATGGCTGTTTGCAGCTGGTCACACACCCTTCAGCGTAGGAGTCCCCACTGGGGTGCCTGGCCAGCCTGGGTGAGGGGATGATGGCTGTGTGCAGCTGGTCACACACCCTTCAGGGTAGGGGTCCCCACTGGGGTGCCTGGCCAGTCTGGGTGAGGGGCTGAGGGCTGTTTTCAGGCTGGGGGTGACTGAAGCTCCCAACCGCTCCTTTTTTTCTTTTTTTTCTTTTTTTTATTCTGGGCCAGCTTTAGCTTTGAGGCTTGGCTCCAGCTCTTAGGTTTCTGGCCTTTGCTTACAATGTTGCCATCCTGCTGGCTGAAATTCGGAGGTATTTGTTATAGAGTTTCTTAAACTGCCCGCTCAGAGGCCTGCAGCCACAGGCGGGGAACATTGGTTTCCTCCGTCACTGAGGCAAGCAAACCTCATGTTATTTTCAAGCTGCCTGGCTGCCGGCTGCCATCTTGGCTGACAGTTAATTTGCATATCTCGCTGATTAGCCAATGAAAAGGGTAGTGGTCGTACGCCAATTACCATGTTTCTTTTTTATTAGTATATATATATATATATATATATATATATATATATATATCTCCTATATAATAAAGAGGAAATATGCAAATTGGCTGTCACTCTGCCACAAAGATGTCAGCACCCACAGTGGAGGGGGGACTTTCCGTAACACAAGATGGCTGCACCCTCAGCGGATGCCGATTTCCTGTAAACAAAGCAATCAGCAGGAATCTGAGGCTGGGCCACCCCCGCCAACATCCCCCCTCTGTAGGGCTTGACAGGGGACCTCAGGACATTCTCCCCACCTGGTGGCAGGCCAGGGGACCTCAGGCTGCGCCCCTCATCTGGTAGGGCTTGATGGGAGACCTCAGGCCACACCTCCCTCCCCGGTGCCAGGCCAGGGGAGCTCAGGACACTCCCCCCACCTGGTGGCAGGCCAGGGCACCTGAGGCTGCACCCCCCGCCTGGTGGGGCTTGACAAAAGATCTCAGGCCACGCCCCTGGCCTGGCGGGGCTTGATGGGGGACCTCAGTCCACGACCCCCACCCAGCGGGGCTTGACTGGGGACATCAAGGCACACCCCCTGGCCCAGGCTGGGGGACCTTAGGCTGCACCCCCCACCAAGGTGCCAGGCCAGGGGACCTCAGGTCATGTCCCCCACACCATTGCCAGCCCAGAGGACCTCAGGCCATGCCCTCATCTGGTGGGGCTTGACAGAGGACCTCAGGCTGCGCCCCCCACCTGGTGCTGGGCCAGGGGACCTGAGGTTGTGACCCCGCCCGGCAGGGCTTGACAAGGGTGGGACTGGCCGGTTCTGGATCTAGTCCAGTGGGGGTGGGGCCGGCCAGGTCTGGGTCTCCCACAATTTCAAGGTGCATGTGGGTGGGTGGGCACGTAACTCTGGGTCCTGTGGTGCACTCCAGACTCTGACAGGAGGGAGATTTTCATATATATTTTACTAATTTTCTTTCATCTCTGACACTTCTATTATAGAGAAAGGGTAAATAGTAATATTAAAATATTTCCTCTAATTAATCCCCTTTTAATGTACACAAATTTCATGCACTGGGCCACTAGTATATGTATATGTGTGTGTGTGTGTGTGTGTGTGTGTGTGTGTGTGTGTATATATTGCATGCGTACTGTTCTGTGTCCTTCATTTTTTCTCTGCACCTAATTTGATGGCAAACCAAAGCCAGGAATATAGAGATTCATCCTTTAGCCACTGAATTAATTGATGTCTGGAGGAGAGGTGATACTATCTAATGAGACTTAATCAAACAATCAGTGAAAATACCGATTTTCACATACATTTTTCTAACCATGAGAGCTGCCTTGAAAATTGGCATAATTATACCATCTGCGCCTCTAAGATATGGTAATTTTTGATTCAGATATTTCGTTTCACAGGAGAGGGAATGAGAAGGCAAGGTTTGATGTGAGTGATTTCAGTACCTATTGACTGTAACAAAGTCTACCTTTCAACACATGAAAGAAATGTAAATTATTAAATCACCTCAAGTGATTCTCAACAAGTAGGCCCACCCTAACCTCTCCTACTACAAATAAGAACTTTATAAGTTTTTCGATTTTTCAGGAAAAGAATCTCATAATCAAAGGACTCTTCAGAACAAAAATGGGATTAAAAAATTTATGGTGCTGATTCAATGAGAGGAAAGAAATTAGCTTTTTAATTCATTGGGTCACATCATATCCATTTCAGGTTCTGTGGTTTGTCGCTTTGTTCTCACAACATAGAGTTCATTATGGATGAAAAGCGATTTTATAACTGTGTTTTACTAAAGTGTGGCAATAAAATCAGCACAAAGTTACTGAAAGTTACAGACTGAAATAATGTGGGTGTGCGCATGTTTGCACTTTTGCACATATGTGTGAGAATAAGCACAGGTGAGAGGCAAAGTCAATGTCATGAACATTCTTTCCAGAAGGTCAACCAAGTTGCATGTGATGCTATAATTTCAGTGAGGACATTTCATCTTTCAAAAATGAATATCTATCCTTGTCTTCCTACTTGTTCTACCAATTACATAGTGTTATAAAGAACACACATGTGAACATATCAATTCAGTATATAGTGGAAGTGATCCTGATATATTCACCTCATCTGCAATCCTGTAACCTGGGAGTCTACTGAAGTCCAAGGTTTGCCACTTCCTAGTCTGCTTCCATCTCATCATTTTCCTTTTCTTTCTTTTTTTAAAAAAATATATCTTTATTGATTTCAGAGAGGAAGGGAGAGTGAAAGAGAGATAGAAACATCAATGATGAGAATCATTGATTGGCTGCCTCCTGCACGTCCCCTACTGGGGATCAAGTCCACAGCCCAGGCATGTGCCCTTGACGAGAATCGAGCCTGGGACCCTTCAGTCCGCAGGCTGACACTCTATCTACTGAGCCAAACCAGTTATCCTGCATTGAGTGTCTTCCCCCTGGTGGTCAGTGTGCATCATAGTGACCGGTCGTTCTGGTGGTTCCACTGTAAGGGTTGCTGGGCTTTTATTATATAGGATAGGATTTTTGGAACACACCTGTGTTTGTTAATTTTGTGCATCTACTTGCTTGGGCTACAGGATGCCCAGATAGCTGGTAAAACATCATTTCTGGGCATTTCTGTGAGAGCGTCTCTGAGAAAGTGTAGCACGAAATCAGTTAACTGGGTAAAAGGGTCACATGACCTCACCAGTGCTGGTGGGAGACATCCACCCACTGAAGACCTGAGCAGAACAAAGAGACAGAGGAGGGGCAGATTTGCACTCTCTGTTTGAGCTGAGACCTTTGTCTTTTGCTCTCAGATGTGGCTGTTCATGGCTCCTGGGTTTTGGGACTCAGATAAGGATTTATATCACCTACACGCCCCTGCTCTCCTCAACCTGGACTGAATTACAACACCAGCTTTCCTGGTTCTCCTAATGGCAGATGGCAGGCAGATTGTGGGAGTTTGCAGCTTCCTTAATCCCATAAACCAATCTCTCTCTCTCTCTTTCTCCCTCTCTCCATAAACACACATACACATACTCTCTTCATAAACGAACTCTCTCTCTCTCTTTCTCACTCCATCAACACACACACACACACACACACACACACACACACATACATATAGATAGATCCCCACAGGAATCCTACTTTTATCCATCATATCACTTCCTGCTCCAATAGCTACTGATCTATTGTACTTCTCTCTGCTGGACATTCAAATCATTGCAGAATTCCACACCAGTTTTAAATGAATTCAATTAAAATCAACAGAGAAAAGCTCCATCATGTCCCAGGAATCACCCAGGAAGTATATTCATGTCAGCCTTATTGATACAGAAGAAAAATGGCTTATTTTATTTTTTTAATTTTTTTATTTGTTTTTATATATTTTATTGATTTTTTACAGAGAGGAAGGGAGAGAGATAGAGAGTTAGAAACATCGATGAGAGAGAAACATCGATCAGCTGCTTCCTGCACATCTCCCACTGGGGATGTGCCCGCAACCCACGTACATGCCCTTGACCGGAATCGAACCTGGGACCTTTCAGTCCACAGACGGACGCTCTATCCACTGAGCCAAACCGGTTTCGGGGTTTCGGCTATTTTAAGACCTGTCACCAAAGCTGGTATATAAGGAGAATCAAGGTGGAGCCCCATCCTTTCTTTGAGTTTCACCAATTTATAAGCCATTTAAGGACCTGGCCATTGATCCTGACCTGTCTGCCTGTGACTCATATGATGTCAGAGAAGGAAAAAAAAGAGTGCACAAACCATTCATTACCTTATTCCCTTTCTCTTTCTTTCTGTACAACGTACAAGGCAAATTCATGCCAAAGGCCCCTGCTGCCATGATTCAGACTACAAAATCTCATAGGCTTAAATGTGCAATCATTAGTTCTTGCCAAACCACACAAAGAACTAAGGACAAGAGAGCTGCCCTGTGAGGAGAGGGTGAAACGAGAGGGAAAGGTAAATGGACTGTAATTATTTTGCATGGATCAAAGCCTCTCAGGACCACTTAAGATTCATCTTCTCGTCTAGTGAAGGTTATATAGCACTGACAACATAAAATAGAGATCCGTTTAATTCAGCACATCCAAATGAAACAAGGATAATATTTTTTAAAGGATAATATTTCTCAATTTGTTGTCCCTTAGCTTACACTTAAAGGACAACAGATTGAAAGGTTTTATAATTTGAAATGAACATCCAGGAAGATTTTGGGATTTATTGCTGGAATGGCATTGTGTCAAGTAGGCTCCAACCATTCTAAGCATCATTATATGAAAAGTTTCACTCATCCCTTCTATAAACACACATTTATTGAGTATCAATATGTTAGTGTGTGGCCCACCAACAAACATCTATATTTTGATATTAATCTGAACATTCCACTCTTTGGAACATGCTTATAAGCTCTTCTCACATGGCAATCGTTTTACTAGGAAATAGGATAGACAAAGAACTGTGTATAAAACAACTTCTACATTTTATAAGTTCAGGGATTTATGGGGAATACAGAAGTAAATATGGGTTAAATTCAGAATAATATGTGGTAAAATAGGGTTATGTCTAAGGTGGCGTACATACTCACTATTTGGAAGAATCACAGAAAAGTTCAGAGAAGAGCAATGGCACTTAAGTTAGAGGAATACCTAGGAATCAGAGGTGGGGAACCCTTTTTCTGCCAAGGGCCATTTGGATATTTATAACATCATTCTCGGACCATACAAAATTATCAACTTAAAAATTAGCCTACTATATTTTAATAACTCACCCCTAATGCCCTGGCAAGGCCAGACCAAATGATTTCGTCAGCCTTATACAGCCTGGCTGAGGAATGGGGGTGGTGGTGATGGACGTTCCCCACCCTGTGTTTAGTGGATACAAAAACGTATGTGGAAATCATTTTGTATGTTTGAAGATACACCTGAGTTCCATAACCAGTGTTAAGATCAGTGGGTCTCAATGGTAGAAAATGTTGTATTCATTAGACATTTGGCAATGCCTAGAGCGAATTTTAATTATGACTTTTGGGTCAATACTATGTGAATCTAGTGAGTAGAGCAGTGATTTTCAACCTTTTTCATCTCATGTTTTAAAATTTCTTGCAGCACACTGGTTGGAAATTGCTGGGGTAGAGGCCAGGCGTGCTGCTAATCATCCTACAATATACAGGACAGATTCCACATGCAAACATTAAAAATTATTCAACCCAAAATGTAACTAGTGATTTTAAAGAAGCAGGTAAAGGACCAAGAGGAAAAAAAGAGTCAGAAATGTAGTCAGAAACCCAAATATGAAGTTTTAATACTTTATTATGGCTCATGGGAGGAAGTCATATAGTTTTACCAGGATAATTATAATTTTACTAGAGGCCAGGTGCATAAAATTCATGCACTTGGGGAGGGGGGTCCCTCAGTCCGGCCTGTGCCCTCTTGCAGTCTGGGAGCCCGCAGGGAGCGGGGCTAAGCCAACAGTCGGACATCCTTAGCTCTGCCGTGGCTTCTGGCTGAGCGGAGCTTCCCCTGTGGGAGCAGACTGATCACCAGGGGGCAGCTCCTGTGTTGAGCATCTGCCTCCTGGTGATCAGTGCACATCATAGCGACCAGTCATTCTGCAGTTTGGTCAATTTGCATATTAGCCTTTTACTATAGGGATATTTATTTTCCAAGAAAACTATATTGCTACTGAAATTGGATACTGTGATACCAATAATTAACCATAGCAGTAATTATTGTATTAATTCTGGTAATTATGAAGGTATGAGATAAAACCATAGAGATAAAGCAAGTTACTGAATAGCAAATTCTAAGAAAGTACACACAATAGACTTAGTGGAAAAAAACAAGTTGTAGAGAGCTAACTATTTCACTCAATGCAGTGTGTATGAGATTTACAGGTGAAGGAAGATGCAAAGAAACAAATGTACTTAGAGCATCATCTAACTCAGCTTCAATGCCCCTATCTACTATTATCCCCCTTATTATTCCTTTAAAATATTTTCTATTTTGAAAGCTCTAGAATCTTGGCAATTTGTTGGACCATATCATCACCGATGGTACTAGAATAGAAGAACATTTGTTCACATTATTGACTCCAGAAGAGGCTTGTTACCTTAAT
Source organism: Myotis nattereri (assembly GCF_964212035.1). Taxonomy (NCBI): domain Eukaryota; kingdom Metazoa; phylum Chordata; class Mammalia; order Chiroptera; family Vespertilionidae; genus Myotis; species Myotis nattereri. The sequence continues at coordinate 10,482,977 of NC_138090.1, forward strand.
GTGATTAAGGAAATTCTCCCACCAGTCAGTGCCTAATGTTCAGAATACAATGTATTCAAATAGACGCTTACATCTTACAGAGACAAAACTATGTGCACAGCCTTCACCCATCCATTTTTAATCTATTGTCTTGTAGAAAATTTCTTTGAGCATGCGCATTTTAAAACCCTTATTCTTCCATGCGCTGCAGCAAAGGAAGTGCCTGCGACTCTTTTGGAAGATGCTTTACAGATGGACAGGGTCTCTGCTTTTTTGCATTAAATAGAACCGAACGCTGTGCTACATTTGTACAGCGATGAACATTTATGCAAATCTGAAGAGTAGGCAGGTGCAAGAGCAAATTTCTTAATGCCATTTGCTCTGCAAATTACAGAAGGCTTCAAAAGCGATGCTTTTTATAGCAGCTAAAGGAGTTGTATTTGGTATTTTTAAACAATAACACCTGCTCCGGGCAGAAAAGTAAGTTCCCGTCCAGAAGGGAGTGGGCTGCCTTTGGTGGGGAGAGGGTTCCAGAGCTTGTCTCCACTCACGAATAAGACAATAAAATAAGATGTATTTTGAAAAGAGTGGGTGGCTGGTGTAGGTGAATGCAAGGGGGTGGGAGGGGAAAGATTCTGCCTTTTGCACTGACAGATGCAGGCAAATGGCAGGAACTCAGCCCAGCCAAGGAGATGGCAGAAGTCCACAGGGCTCCATCTGGGGCCTGTTTCTTTGGCCTCTGAAACCTGGCGGAGTCTCTTCCCTGGTAACCCTCCATTTCCCTTCCACTTTCCACACTAGCTTCACACGAGAAGACCTGTGTGTCCAATTCCCTGATGGACTAGCATAACCTAGGGACTGCCATTTCTCTTTTGTTTGAGGAATTTGCCTCCATTATTTTCAACCTGATGCAGTAGAATCAATGGTGATTAATGAAGATCAGTGATTTGTTCATTCAGATTCCTTTAATCAAAGCTGAATTCTCCACGGCAATACATTTTGGTAACCTCTTTACTTCCAAAGAGATGCAGAATATCTGTTTTTCACATTTTAGCATGATTTCAATACATTATTTCTTAATATGCTTGCTCTTGAGGATGTTAGTAGTTCATTCATACATTCGTAATTCCTTTAAATAGGTCTTATCATGTGCTGGCAAGAAATAGTGTGGCTAAGAGTTAACTTCCTTCACTTGCTCCGTCAGTTAAGATATTTTTATTGATTTTTCTGAATATAATAGCATTTGGCCATGACAGCCATTGCCCATTCATCCCCAAGGTTTGTCAACTACTGTGACTTTCTGGAATGATGTCCCATTCTCTTTAACACATAATTTTAGAGGGAGATAGGTTAACTATTCATTAGAAAAGGATAAGCAAGACATAAGGAACTTACTCTTTACCCAGTACCATGCTAGGTATTAGAAATTCTGAAATGAGTAACATTTAGCCCCAAATCTTAGGAAGCTCAAAATCTTCCTCATATAGAAACATTTCACGATAATAAAATAAATATACTTATGATAAACAAAGTTGGAGGAATCACAATACCAGATTTCAAGTTGTACTCAAAACAGCCTGGTATAACACAAGAACAGGCATACAGACCAATGGAACAGAACAGAGAACCCAGAAATTGACCCAAGTCATTATGCTCTTTTAATATTTGACAAAGGAAGCAAGAGCATACAATGGAATCAAAACAGTCTCTTCAATAAATGGTGTTGAGAAAATTGGACAGATACATGCAAAAAAATGAAATTAGACCAGCAACTTACGCCATACATAAACATAAACTCAAAATGAATAAAAGACTTAAATGTAAGATGTGAAGCCATAAAACTCCTAGAAGAAACCATCAGCAGCAAAATCTCAGACACCTCTCATTGCAACATGTTTACGGATACATCTCCTTTCCGGACAATGGAAATTAAAGATAAAATAAACAAATGGGACTACACCAAAATAAAGAGCTTCTGCACAACAAAAGAAACCATCAATAAAATAACAAGAGTGCTTCTATTGTTGTTGGGTGGTTGTTGTTTCGTTCTGGATTTAGAGCAGGGTTCTCAACCTTCCTAATGCCACGACCCTTTAATACAGTTCCTCATGTTGTGGTGACCCCCAATTTCATTGTTACAAATTAAACATAACTAAAGCATAGTGATTAATCACAAAAACAATATGTAGTTATGTATGTGTTTTCCGATGGTCTTAGGCGACTCCTGTGAAAGGGTTGTTCGACCCCCAAAGGGGTCTCGACCCACAGGTTGAGAACCGCTGATTTAGAGGAATTACAAAGAACATTACAGCTTTTCTTGTATATTGTTATTGACATCACTCTAAATTTTGACATTATATTCATTGACTTATCTTCAATCAAGAACGCTTTTTGTTTTTTTAATTCTTGTCACAGAATGGGCCAGGATCTGCCATATCATCATTTGTATTTGACCTGTGTGACTGTGATTCTGCTCTTTTTTGGAACTGAGCTGTTTATTCCCAGCTAAATATAACCTAACTTTCATTAAAAAATAAACAAACTGCCTTTCTTTCCAGTATCCTTTGAGATTTTAAAAATTCTAGTCCAGGAAAGCCCTAGCAACTGGTGTTGGGACCAATCTCTGCTGAAAGTTGAGATAAATCATGGCTCCTCTCAGCAAAATTTGTAAAATCCAAAAGAACAAATTAAATCAAATGAAATTTTGTTGTCAGAACCAGTAATCTTCACCATTACAAATCTGGTTAATGACTAATTCTCATCTCCAGATTCCAGTATGTTGTTGATAATTTACAGTAGCAACATGCACCCATATATAAGAATTTTTCCATCCTAAGTAGGAAACATTCCCTACCCATACTTATTCCTAATCTGCCTAAATTTTGACTTTATAAGTCATGTCTTGCCTATGGTCTCCAAACTCTATGTTAGATGATTGGTGCTCATTTGTAAATTTTCTAGTATGCAATTTATCTTTCCGCTTTGGTTTATCTAATCCCTCCATTCTTCAGCCTCACCTCTATAAAATGAAACCCACATCATGGTCAATAACTTCTCTTTATTAAGGATTGTTCCAGCTCTTTAAATTAGAAGGATGGTGAGATGCATGGCTAAAGTAACCTACTAATATTTTGAGGTCTGAACCACATAGCTAGATAAACTGAAAGAAACTCCTCTCTATATTATCTATTTTCTCAGACTGAGCCCTATGTGAATGCAAAGGGCAGAACCAACACATATTTGAATTTTCTTGTCTAATGATGTCCTCAAACCTCACACTGGACTATGTCTACATCTATCCAGATATTTCAATGTATAGATTATTAAGGCAAGAGATAAGGTTGGCATTCTGGATGATTCTTAATTGGCCAAGATAATGCCAGCAACAAAGTTAATAAGATAGGAAGTCATTATGGCTTACTTGGAGAATGTCATTCTGGATAATTAAGTTTCCTACAGTGACAGTTTGAATCAAGGTAAATGCAGAGGTTGTGTACAGTTTACAAAAGAGACTTCAATTGTATTGGAAAAACAACACCAAATCACGAGATACAAAGACACCATGATAGGCTCTTTCAAATGCTTTTCTTGTTATTCTTATTTTCTCTTAAACAGTCTGTAAAAACAAACTACATTACAAACCAATTATATGAGAAAATTTCCAGGAACTAGATATTAAGAGAAGGTGGTCTGTAAGGAGAAACATAGAACATAATTTACTAAAAAATAGAAATTTAGGCAAATTATTATAAATACATGTTAAGTATGTACATAATGTAGCAGCAAAGCTGTGGGATGGGCTGTAGTTGGTAATCAGACTCACAAAAGTAGGCTGTAATCTAGCGCTACGTGTACTTAGCTTTATAAAGCACACAGGGCAATGCATACAACAGGTAGTGTGTTCTTTCATTTCACTGATATACCTGTCAGCTTCCACAGTGAGCACATAGCTTCTTTTGCCTCCTCACCTGCAGGGAACACATATGGCTTCCAGGAGCAAGACCTGAGGCGTCTGTGGGTCACTTTGATACAGAGAAGTGGTTGCCTCACTCTTCCACCAATCTTTCCTAGCATTGGAATATATAGGTTAAGACTTGCCTGACTACCCAGCTCCACAAAGCCAGGTGTGCTCCCAAATACCAAACATTTAAGGCGAGAGTTTAAAGGAAGCATCACTGTAAGATGGAAACACCAAGGTCAAGTTCACTCCCAGCCAAACCTGTAGAGATTAAGCCTGATATGAACTTGTTAATCATGCATAACAACAATCCAATATGTTAAATACTAACATATAGGCATGTACAATTCTATAGGAGTAAGGAAGAAAAAGAGTTTAACTCTATCTGGGGTACTCAGAAAAGGCTCCATACAAGAGGTAATATTTGAATTTTTGGGGGGAGAACAAGGGCAATTTTTATTGTCCAATAAAGGTAAGGGCAACTTAGGTACAAGCAAGAATAGGAAGAACCCAGATGGTGTGGCTTATTGGTTGAGTGTCTACCTATGAACCAGGAGGTTACAGTTTGATTCCTGGTCAGGGCACATTCCTGGGTTGTAGGATTGATCACCGTAGTGGGGCATACAGGAGGCAGCCGATCGATGATTCTCTCTTATCATTGATGTTTCTATCTCTCTCTTCCTCTCCCTTCAACTCTGAAATCAATGAAAATGTATTTTAAAAAAAAAAAAAAAAAAAGGATAGGAAGGAGCCCTGGATGGTTTTGCTAAGTCGTTAGAGCAGGGCACGTACCTGGGTTGCAGGTTTGGTCCCTAGCTCCAGTATTGGCATGTGCGGGAGGAAACCAATCAATGTTTCTCTCCCACATTGATGTGTTTTTTTTTTTCTCTCTCTCTCTCTCTTCTGTCTCTCCCTTCCTCCCTTTCTCCCTCCCTCTCACCCTCCCTTCCACTGTCACTAAAAACTAAAGGGGGAAAAATATGTCCTCAGGTGAGGATTAACAAAAAAACAAAAGAATAGGAAAGAAACTAGAGCTATTTCTAGATATTTCAGTAGCGGGGTTGACAATTTCAAGAAGTTGGAAATATTTTTAGAATAGAATTCAAGAAAGACGAAACTAGAAAGAAAGCTCGGCCCAACCAATTTAACCCTATTGAATTGAAAATATCCATAATTTTTTGGTAATTCATAGCATGTTTATGAATGACTTGATTTAGGTTTACTTTATACAACTATCAACATGGGTCACTATTTATTTATTTATTAAAATATATTTTATTGATTTTTTACAGAAAGTAAGGGAGAGGGAGAGAGAGTTAGAAACATCGATGAGAGAGAAACATCAATCAGCTGCCTTCTGCTCACCCCCTATTGGGAATGTGCCTGCAACCAAGGTACATGCCCCTGACCGGAATTGAACCTGGGACCCCTCAGTCCGTAGGCTGATGCCCTACCCACTGAGCAAAACAGGCCAGGGCATGGGTCACTATTTATTATAATGCTATTTATAATTATGGACAACAGAAATCACCTAAATTAACAAAAGAAAAGAATAGCAAATAATTTTACCACGTCCACGTGGAGTGTTTTGTGCATTCACTGACAAAGAGTACATATGATGGATGTATATAATGAAAGCCAATACCAAATAGTCTATCAGGCCTTTCTAAAATAAGGGAAAGTAGAAAGAACTAGACCAGAATTATCAACATTTCCAAATTGTGATAAACCCTCCCTGACGCACTGTTATATAAAAGTTCGTTGGTGTTTTATTGTTTGCTGATGTAACTTGTTTGGGGATACAATTTTGGGTCTTGTGCAAACTGTCTAATATCTGCCCCCCCAAATGATGATGTATGAAGACTTGACTTTTGGGTAGGGAATATACAATACAATATACAGATGATGCATTATAGAATTCTGCAACCTATATAATTTTATTAACAGTGCCATCCCAATGAATTCAATAAAACTTCTAAAAAAGAGGATAAAAAAATACATCTTAAATATTTTTTTATTCCTAGCCTAACATTAACATCAAGCCAAGTTCCTAGGATTTCTCTGGCAATATTGAAATAGAAATATGTGAAAGGCACAAAAAAATTGTGAGTTAAATCCCAGGGAATTAAGATAATTTTGTTCTGAAATTTCCTGCATTGTTCTATTTGTACTTCTATGTCTTTGAAAATTTATATCAAACTGATGTGGTTTCTTATAAAAATGATTCAGATCTAAGAGGTAACACTAAGATCAGTACATTAATTAAGTATAATTTAGAGGAAATTAGGATGATACCTGTTATATTCTTTTCATCCACATTTCTATGACTAAGAAAGGTATTTATTAAAAAAATACATAGTAATCTTGGGGCTGTTCACTTCATTCTTTAAATTCCAGGGTCAGAATAGTTTAGATATAGTCTTAAAACAAATTCATCCTCTTGAACACAATTTTAAATAGCTGTAAGAATTTTTTTTTTCACTTTAGATATGAGAAAACCATGTATACTTTTTCTGTCAATGAGTTCTATGTTCATTATTGTCAATTTAGGAGTTCAAAAAACTTCAAATAGCAGATCATACTATCCTTACCCTACACCTGGGATTCAATCACAACAGCACATATATTTTCTTTCAGAAATTTTCACACTTTAAAATGAATATCCTGATATTTTCTCATCTAAAATGCAGACATAATATTTCACTGAAATACTCCTCCTTTTCATAAAACTAGTTTTGGTGCCCACATGATATTTTAGTAGTTGGATTTATCATACTTTATATTATTAGTTTAATTTTTTTGGGGGGGGGGGATTTGTAGGCAATTTTCAGTCTTGAGCGAGTTGTCATGAAAATATTTGAGAATAAAAAGACATTTTTATTTTTGTTGTTGTTGTGCTGCTTAAAACATTTGCTTAGCATTTATTTTTTTTTATGTTAGCCAAAACAAAAAAAATACATTTTTGTCTCTTAGAGGTATATACAAGTAGTTTGAAGAAAAAAACACACACAATACCCTTAGAACTAAAGCATTTCTAACTATAAGTGAACCTAGTGGTTGAGGTCCATTTTAAAATGACTTTTATCAATATATTCACTCATTGTAGACACACAGAGAGCTGAGTACACAAGTTTACTTTATAAAATTAGAGAGATTTCATATTGAATTCAAAACTGATCATTTGATGTCCCACAGGATGAAGACAACTGATTCTAAAAAAATATGGATGAAAATATCATTTCTGAATAAAAACACAGTTTTATTCCCAGGAAAACTCAAGTTAGTCAAGGATCTAGCAGGCGGAGGAAGGAGATGGAGCATTCCACCTGGGTGCTTGGAAACAACTTAACAATGTCACTATTTAGAAAGGTATGGTCAGAATACGAGGAAACAATCAAGGAGGAGGGAAATACCCTAGATCTAACTATAGCAGAAATATATGACAAATGTCAGGACTGAAGAAATAAAGATTACTGGAACATGGAGTGAGTGGGGTGGACCTGATGTAAGTTTGTGTTAAGGGACACAGTGGCCCACAGTGAGCTGGTATGAAAAGATTTGTGGGAAATAAACACCCTGAGTTGAACCTCCTCTCATCCTCTGACATCAATTTTGGTGTCTCCCATTAGCCAAACCTATATGGCAGGCATAAAGCAAAGGAGAACCCATATAGACTCATTTTCAGGGACAGAATAGGATAGAGAAAGTCAAGTAGGCATCTGGGTTGGCAAATGAAAGCACCTCCATCCTTAAAAAAAACGATGATAAACCCTTTGGGAGGGGGTTACTGCTTTGTGAACAAATAATCACTATGTGTATCATTTGCTTTGAAATGTGCATATAACTCTGTATTATAAAGCAAAATGGAAAAGGAAATTATATGAAAAACTAGAGGCCCAGTGCATGAAATTTGTGCACAGGGGAGGGGGGGTCCCTCAGCCTGGCCTGCACCCTCTCGCAATCCAGGACCGCTGGATCCCAACTGCTCACCCCAACCACTCTTCCTGCCTGCCTGATCACCCCTAACCACTTCCCTGCCTTCCTGCCTGATAACCCCTAACTGCCTCTGCCTTGGCCCCTGCCACCATGGCTTCATCTAGAAGGATGTCCGGAAGGTCATTCGGCTGTCTGGTCTAATTAGCATATTAAGCTTTTATTATTATAGATGCCTCATTGAATCTTGGCTCTGAGGATAGCTTAGCTAACTATGATAACTTGCACAATTTATTTGTTTACTTATTTAGTGCTTGCTGTGAATTGGACATGGTGCTATGTACCAGGCACGTGCTCTCTCCTTTGACTCCCCCTTAAATATTAGAGCATTTAAGTGTTTTGTGCACAGACACACAAGCTAAGCTGAGGAGGGGTCAACATTTTAGCATGAGTGACCTCCAGCAGTAGCACAATTGAATATTGTGCTCGATATACAGGGGACACCATCCCTCCACCAGGGAAGATACCTTGCTTATGTTTCTTCTCTGCCCTTTCCTCTTCCATTCACTTCCCCTAATTGCTATGATTCTGTATGTTTTTTGTGTCTGTTGTTAAACACCCTCTCTCCTCATTTCAACCCTTCCTTCTGGGCCTTTGTTTCAGGTGTTTTTTTCTTAGAAAGCAGATGCAGGATTTTTAGAAGGGAGTATTCTTAGCACTAACATCTGAGAAAGGAATGTGTCCATCCGATGCAGAATGGGTGTCTGTTTAGTTTTGGGGACTGTGCCTTTGTATCCTCGTGGTGATCAACTGTAGCATGTAGGGTGTCACAGGAAATGGGCATCTCTCTGAATAGTCTTGATTTTTTTTTCAGCTGAGACAATTCACAAGGAAGACTGACAACTGAGGGCCCAAGGCCATCTTGGCTGCACTCCCATCAGGTGAAAGGATAAGCCTTTCACTCCTAAAGGGGCGCTGTGCAGTACATTGCAGCATTCGCAATCGTAATTATGAATCTCTTCTTTAATTTATGAACAAAATAGTATAAATTATGCATATGTATGCATAAATGCATGTTCTATTTTATGCATAAGTGTATCCTTATAAATAACAAAGAGATTAAAGTATCGTTGATTAGACTGTTACTACAGTAACACCTTATAAAATATTTAATAGACATACTTACATACACAACAATATATGTGTGAGATAGAAAAGACTCATTGTAAAGTATGAATTGCAGAAATCAGTGTGTTTCTGTGTTAAATTTGTCTTAGAGTAACTGGCTGCTATAGATTTTAAGCTCAATTTCTGAATTCCTCCATCCAGATGACTAATGACATTGTAGATTCTACATGTTTATCATTATTGAAGAAAAACAAATGAAGCCTTCTGTGAGTGGCCCTCATTTTCTGGGACAAATAGTTGAATAAATTGCTCATTTTTATGTTCAGGGCTGCAAACTGTCCTATGTGAATTTAACTTCCTCCCTAACAAGGTATCACAAGTGGGTTCTTCTGTTGCTAAGGAAAATGAGGTAGAGAAGCCAGGCTACTGCTCTAGGTGGAGTCTGGAAGGCAAAACCCAGAGTAGAATAAATCCAGAAACACAGATGTTCCAGGGAAATGAAAAGGAACAACTGTATTCTCTGTACTGAATTTCTTTTCATCTTCACTATATAAGCTACTCAAGAGGCATTTCCAAATGAAAAATCTCAGTCCAAGGTCTTAGAATTGCTATGGTCACCATTGAAATATGTTTGCATTTAAGCCTCGTTCTTTTGACCCGGAGCACAAGTTTGAATCCACTATTTTTCACCTGCTAGAAAAGGTGTTTGTTTTTCCAAAGTCACACTCGCATGTGAGATGTCGGACTGGAAGCACACATATGATGATTGCATGTAATACCAGTCTTCCTTTCCCCCTTTCCCACCTGCAATTCTTGACACAGATGCATGACTATACCTCTTTGAAAGACAGTGGGTATAGATGTATGAAAAGAGATGCCCTCTTAAACATTAAGATCTAAGGCAAAGGAATCATTTCAGTGTTCAGCTAGAAGTCAAATAAAGCTCCCTGTGATCCCGCGTGGAGTTTTGGTTAAAGATTTTTCAATTTCTGGACAAGCCCATACCTGTCCACAGTTTCTGCTTTTCCTCTGTTAATAATTCAGCGGCTGACAGTGGAGCATTGCTTCTGCTTCATTAATCTGCTCCTGGGAAACAGTATTTTCTCAAAAATTTTGGTGACATTTTCATTTCTCATCTTTAAAGGATCCCTCTCCATCTCTTCCCGAGGTCACACATTTCTACCATCTCAGACAGATGGACTCGATCATTCTTACGCACCCCGGCAGCACTCAAAACCAGGTGCTCATTTTCTTCCTTTGATTTAACACTGCTCATTTACATCTTTGCCCATTAGATGAAAGTATCAGTCGCTTTTCTCTTCCTTTTGTCTCCAAATCACAACTCACTGAGTTTGCATCCACAGAGATATTTTGGATTTTTCTAAGGATGTCAAGAGTTATTTTCCCATCAAAGAAATTTAATCAAAGGAAAATAGAATTATTGAAATATGCTAACTCTCCAAAAAGCATTTGCAAGGAGGAAAGATCATGGAATTTTTTAAATGTATATCTACTTTATTTTTCAATGTCAAAGGACAAAAACCATGTAGACATATGGTCTTTTCTTTTGTTTCTTCTCATTTAATTATTCTTGGATCCAATGTATTCAAATAAGTAAACTTCTTTTTCTTCCAAACTCCTAAACATACTATTACCTAGATTGAGGTATATTTATATAACCAAATATTATAACACATGCTGATGTGTTAGTGAGTTGGTATATTTGAAATGATCATGTTCCAACATGTAAGGATGAGTTTGGAGCAGATTTTGAGCAAGGCTCTGGCTCTTACATTGGGTCATTAGCTTAATCTTTCTAAGCCTCCTGCTTTTTTTCTCTCATCTCTAAAATAGTACAATCGTTGGTGCCCGTCTGATGTGTGATTCTGACTCCGCAGCCTTGGCCTTGAACACCTGAGGTCCATAGGATGCCTAAGATGTTCAGTAAGACCTTTTTACCTTGTCTAGGTCAGAACTGCCATGTTCCAATGTCTGCATGGATTCTGTCCAGTTCTCAGCTTTTCATTAATATCTCTTTTTCAGGCCTCCATGAGATTAAACTCTGCAAATCAAACAGCCCTCAGCCCCCCCATTGCCACCCAGGACCCCCAAGAAGCTCTCATGCAGAATTCTACCCCTTCTCAGCTCCCTTGTCTATGATCAAACATCCTATACACTTAAGCAGCTTAGAATGTTGATCAGTTCTCCACCCGAGCTCTTTCACCTTCATCTATTTCTCTCACTTGCCCATAAGGCCAGAAACCGCCTGGAACTCATTTTATCTGCTCCCCCTCAAATTTTACAGTTGTGTCTTACTTGTTCATTGTCTGAACATTTAAAAAATGATGTGTTTTCCAGGTGTATGATTTCTTCCAGGGTGAAGGCAATATTTTTGTTGTTGTTGTTTTTGTTAATCCTCACTTGAGGATATTTTTTTTCTATTGATTTTTAGAGAGAGTGGAAGGGAAGGGGGGAGACACAGTGAAAGAAACATTGATGTGAGAGAGACACATTCATTGATTGATTGCCTCCCACACACGCCGTGACCGGGTCCAGGGATAGAGCCTGCAACGGAGGTAGGTGCCCTTGACTGGAATTGAACCCAGGGCTCTTCAGTCCACAGGCCAATGCTCTAATCACTGAGAAAAACTGGTAAGGGTATGAGGCGAAATCTTTAAACCACTGCACTGTTCTGCTGGAAGCACATGAGTATATGCTTTTCCTAAAGTTAAAAGAAACAATTTTCCACCCATAGACTTCTTGGAATTCATGGCCATATTTGGTGAGGGGCCCCCAAGAAGAGACTGGACTTTACACAAGTATGTGTGGGTAGGACCACAAAGTCATCATGATTTGATTAAATAAATAAGTAGATCCATATCATGTTCTACACGCTTGCAAATCAAAGCATTTGTGTTGTGCCTGTTAACCACAGGTACCTGTTAGTCAGAGGAATACTATAGTAAGGCATTTTAAAGGATTTAAAGGCATTTGCAGTAAGACATCTGTAACCAAAGCTCAAATAATGACCTATGACTTCAATGAGGCAAATGAGATCAATGGCTGATAACTCATTTCTGGCTGTTACTGGTTATTGGACTCAATGGATAGTTCTCAACACAATTGTGGATATGTTTTCCTAAGCAATTGGGTGGAGGCAATTTTGAGGAGTCATGAGACAGGGACATCAGAGGAGGTGAGGCACTACATGGGACTGGGACTGATATTCCCAATGAGTTCTGTTCAACTGAGCAAGCTAAGAAAGCATGTGCTCGGGAGTTCTGTGTTGAGGCTGAGCACACAATGCTGCTGCCAATGCATTTCGGATTCCCTGTGAGAGTCAGTGTGTGTCAGCAGTGCACTTCCGGTTCGAGAGCCATGTTCTATTTGTTGGAGGAATGAAATAACTATAGATTTCTATAATTTTTATTGCCTGAGGGCAGGGGTTACTGATGAGCAGGCATTAGTGTTTCTTCCATTAAAAACTCTTAAAAGTATAAATTGATGTCTTCACATTGTGGCTTCTGTAGTAGTCTCCTGTGTTTTAGAACAGCATGAACCAATTCACCGGGACTAGAGTCCTCTCACACTGTAAACCAGTGAAATTAAGTTTGTGAATCTGCAAAGCTGAAGAAACCACCCCCGGGACAGAGGAAAATGTGAGAATAAGACTGAGAAGCCACGATTCCTTATTCATCTTCCCTCACACGACACAGCCCTTGTCAGCTGGGAAAGGAAGAAACGATTCTCACCATGCCTGTTAACGGCTGTGAATGTGACCTAGATACTTCTTAAAGAGTTTCCGTTGAAGCGCTTCCTTTAATGTCTACTGAAAGGAAAGCTAAGCCCTCATTCCTCAGAATGAAATTGAGGTAAAACAAGTGTATCGAAAGGGCTGGATTTAGATGAAAATAAAACTGTACTTCCAGATAAGCTGTCTGCATATGTCTGGTAATTCTCCAAAATAGTCATCATATTTAAATCACTGGAAATACTGTATGCCTGTGTATTGGTTTAGGTAATAATCAAAAATTATTCTCATCCCTAGCAATAAACAACTTCTCCACAGGAATAAGAAAAACTTGACGTTCAAGAAATATCGAATTTGGGAGTATAATGCTGTAAATAATTTTCTCACTCAAAATATAATATTTTATGCTTAAGTAGAGTTTTCCTGTGCTACTTATCTCAAGACAATAAATTATGTAATAAATTCTAATAGTTTTAGGCTCTGTTTTAATTAGAACAAGAGCAGAGAATAAACAGGGTGAATGCCTGGCTTGAGGACTAGCTATTTTATAGATGACCAGTAAAATTTATGTGAATGATTAACAGTTGCTATTGAAATGACATCAGAGGAGTGAATGTTGAAATAACTTGAGCTGTTTAGCACATGGAAGTAAAGGCTCCAATGAGAATGGAACATGGGCATTTGACCAGCTCCTTAAGGGAGTAAATTAAAAGGAGGAGGAGGAGTTTGGTTTGCAACAAAGAAAATAACAAAACACATTAATAACTGTCCCATATGCCCAGCTAGTGTGGTTCAGTGGTTGAGCATCGACCTATGGACTAAAAGGTCACTGGTTTGGTTCCTGGTCAGGGCACATGCCCAGGTTGTGGGCTTGATCCCTGGTAGGAGGCATGCAGAAGGCAGCTGATTTATGTTTTTCTCTCATCAATGTTTCTATCTCTCTATCCTGCTGCCTTCCTCTCTCTAAAATAAATAAAGGCATATTAAAAAAAGAGAGGAAAAAAAAAACTAGACTTGTCTCAACAGATTTTACTCATAGCGTGAACAAATGTATTTTTTTTAAAAAAAGAACTGTCCCATAGTAGTTTAATTTGCTGGCCTTGTTTCAGTGGTGTGGTTCACTGACTAAAGGGAATGAAAGAAATGTTGGTTTTTCTTTGGAGAGAGTGTGAACCATGTGACCTAAAAAGTTTCCTCTAAAACAAAGTCTATAAAAATGTATTATCTCAAGTTTTTAATTATTTTGTGCATTCATCCATTAATTCATTCACACTTAACTTTGATTATCTACTCTATTTGCCTAATTCTGTTAGTTACTAAGGATCAGAACTTTGAAAGATGCACATTGTCCTTGCCCCCTCATAGCTTCCAGGATCACAGGGAAGAAGTAAACAGGCAGTGTTTATATCATGTGACAAGAGCTATAACTGAGGAAGGCGGAGGAGCTATGGAAGCAGAGAGCAGGGACTTTTCAGCCCTAATACTCTTCACAGGAGTATGGAGTATTTGAGGAAATTTCACCCTCCTCCAGACTCCTGTCAAATATCTGGGACCATCAGAGAATCAAGAAGCCAAGGTCTAGTTTGGAGAGTAGGAAGGGGCCAAACAGGAAGCCCATTTTCACTGAGGCCTCTACCATTCCATTAATTTCTCTGGATGTTACTCCAGCGTAGTAATTTCTTTTCACAAATGACATAATATTCATCATCATATTAATTAGTGAACTCCTGTGAAATAAGTGGATCTTAGATCATGAAAAGACGGAAGTATTGGGTTTAGCTGTGCAAGTGTTTTCTGAGGTGTTCATCTACTTGATATTTTAGATTTACCCGAAGAACATTATACATGCTGGAAGCTCCAAAGGATTGATACCATCAGCTTTGGTGTTTCCCTGACAAAGAATGGAGAAAGCTCAATTAGCCTTTCTGCAACTATTTTCAAAAAAAAAAAAAAGGCTTGCAATATTATAGAATACTTATTTATATTCATGGTATCCAATATATAAAGGTAAAGGAGTTTTTGCCCCAAAGAGCAGCAAAAAGTAGCAAAATAGAATGACTGTGGGTATCTTTGTACCCTCCTTGTCAACTTTTGTTCTTATTCGTGCTCTTATTTTGAAAAAGAGCTATTCTACATATTTTCATAAAAGGTGGCCACAGAAGTCTATACAAACACACTATAAATAATAGCACATGCTGGACTTCTACTCTCCCAATTTTAAAGTTACAGTCATGTGAAATTAGGGTAGCGCCTTAGAGAGTTCATTTTACAATTGGTGATGAGGCTGTTGAGGTGAGGAGAATTACACACATGCACATGCACACATGTCTCTCCCTCATATTGAGTTTGGATAAAGTTTGCAATTCAAGCCAGAATGTTTACATGGGAACGTGTTATTTTGATTTCCATTTTGAAAGATAGATTTGCTTGAAATAAGAATCTCAGTTGTCATTTTTTTCAACACTTTGAAATATATGTTATTTTACTGTCTAACTGAGATCGCATTTAGAGATTGACTAAATGTCTCAGGCAAAAGAAGAGAGAGAGACAAGAAAAAGAAGAGAAGAGAAAAGACTCTTCAATTATTTGCCAATCTTCTACGCTCATGCTTATGCAGGCCTTTCACACCTCAGAGGTAACCTTCGCTTAGAGCTGGCACTACACCTGAAAAGTCAGCTGAAGATTGCATCTTCAATTCTCCCCAGGTCTTTGAGAACATGCTTCCTGCCATAGGCATGCATATAGACTTCTGAAACTCCATATATGTAGGAGTTTTTCAAAGCCTTTATTCTCCAAAGTACCTCTCCATCTTTTCCTGCCAGACATTCAGCATGTCTATCATTGACCCCAACTGTTAGGTTTTTGTCCTAAGTTGCAACAGCTTGTTCATTTGTTCTGCCATGTTTGTGAGGAATGACCCTCCACCCCCCTGTAGCCATATTTTGCCCTAAGAGTATTCTGGCTTAAGAGAAACAAAGGCAAGTCTTTTGAATCAGTCCTTAAGGGAGCCAGTAGTCATGTCAAGACAGAATACCTTGAAAAGAAGCCATCTCTGCAACCTCCAGAGTCAGAGAACCACACCAGGAATAGGGCAGCTTGGGAAGCAAGAATCTTCAAGAAAGCCACAGAAGCAGGCAGGTGGTAAGGCAGCAGTACAATAAAATGCCACAAAGCTCTTCTACCATGCTTCAGTAACCTTACTTTGAACTCAGTATTTTCTGGGATGTTGTAAATTTTCGATTATTTCCCAGATTCTGCCAAACTTGAATTTGAGAGTTTTTGCCTATTTTCCTTCCCTATGGAGGGATGAGCCTTGGAGTCCCTATTTATGCCATTTTTACTCAGATATTGTTCTTTTCTTTTTTAAAAATATATTTTTCTTGATTTCAGAGAAAGAGAGAGAGGAATATCAATGATGAGAGAGAATCATCAGTCAGCTGTCTCCTGCATGCCCCCCACTGGGGATTGAGCCCACAACCTGTAACCTGACTGAGAACTGATCCATGACCTCTTGGTTCATAGGTCAACGTTCAACCACTGAGCTACACCAGCTGAGAACTCAGAGATTGTTCTTAAGCTCCATTGGTTCAGTGAGGCTTTGCCCTGTGTTCATGGACCTGTGCCTGGCTTGGGCAATGCTTCAATCTTCCTCTGACTGCTCCTGAGTGGGTACAGCCTCGTATAGCTATAGCCTCCCAACTCCCCAGTTGCGTGTGATCTAGCAGGTCTCTTTGTGGCTGTATTTCTAATTCTCTCTTTTATCTCTCTGACTTTGCTGATGTTTTGCTGGTTGTTCTGACTACCTTGAAGCTACCAACACCTATGCATTAGACTCTACTAAGATCCCCATTGCTTTTAATAATCCCTTTAGGCATGCAATTATCCATAGTCTCTCCCAAATAGTCAGTCCCTTTGGGGACACATATATATATTCATCCTTAAAGCCTACCTCTCCCCCTAGGTACAACCCTGGCATCACTGCCCCAGAGCTGTGGGTAGAGACATCTGTTTCTTCCCAGAATGACATCCATGCTGTATGGGCCAAATCTAGGTCATGAAGATATGTCTTGTTCTTTAAGGCTTACCCTCCCAGCCTGGTACTTCTGTCCTACAAGTATGCTAGGGTGAGGTTATCAGAACACCCATATTCACTGATTACCACAACTAAACTGGAGCAACTCAATGAATGCTAGCTGAATTAATATTTGCAAATGCACTGGGTTGCTTCAAAAATTAGGTAACAATCCATGACAATAACAGATCTGTTTCTCTGACAAAAAATTTCATTCATGTGGAATATTTTAATCTGTCTGTTTATCTATCTATCAACCTATTGATCTATCCATTAACCTGTATATCTGTGTATTTATCAACATCCATATGTCTTAATTTGGATTTTTTTAACTTAAGAAAATTCCTGCAAAGCAAATAATTTTTCTTCTCATCTTTGTATCTCAATACATAATTATAATAAAACTAGAGGCCTGTTGCATGAAGAGATTAGTGCAATAGGCCTTCCTTCCCCTGGCTGCCAGCACCGCTTTTCCTCCTGGACCCGGGACCCAGGCCTTCTCTCCGGCCGCAGCGGAGAAGCCAAGCCTGGAAACTTCTCCACTCTGGCCGCAACAGAGAAGCCAAGCCTCTTCAGTCTTCAGTCATCTTTGGTCTTCAGTCGTCTTCAGTCTTCAGTCTTCAAACTTCAGTCATCTTCAGTCTTCAGTCATCATCAGTCTTCACTCAGGTAGAACCTTCAGTCCTCGCTCTGCACCTGCATATGCAAATTAACCGCCATCTTTGTTGGGTTAATTTGCATACTCATCCTGATTAGCTGCTGAGTGTAGTGGAGTGACATCAATTTGCACATTTCTCTTTTATAAGTGTAGATTAACACCGTTGGCTTTTCCTCTAGCAGGTAAACTATTTTATATATAAAAATGTAGGTAATACAGTTATTCCATTCCATTTACATTTGTTTACTAGCTACTCACCAGAAAATTCCACCCAGGTCTTATATTTCTTCTGTTGTGTCAAAGACAGTCTTATGATTTCACAAGCAACCCAAATATTTGTTTTTTTATTTTGATTCAGTTTGTTCCCCTCTTCATCTAACCCAAGATAGCACTGATATTCCAATACAAGCAACTCCATCATTACCCCATTAGTAATTCAAAGATATATTATCACCCACTGGGACCATGGCAGAGGAGAATGTCTGGATGCAGAATTCAGAGTCAATTCAATTTCCAAACTTGAAATCATGAAGAAAGAATATGATGTCAGCTGCACATAAAAAGGACCATTGCCTATTGGAAATACAGATGCCTCAATGTTGGTTTGTATAGATTCTGGTCTTCATCCTAGCACTGCACACTGGTGACCACATGCATGTCCCTGTTTCCATAGCAAATGACCTTGGGCCAGTAGCCAGAGAGATTCACTGTTCTACTCCTTCATTTGTTTATACTTGAGGACTGATGGCCTTAAAAAAGCTTTTTCCCATATTTTGATATTTAAATCCCTAATAATCTCCATTGAAAAAGGCTGATGATTTTTTTTTTCATTTGTTGTGCACAGATTTGTTTCAAGATTCCAATAAGATGATGGATATGAAATTACTCAAAGCACCATAAAAAACAGGCTCTGCTTATCTGATTCTAAATTGACAACAAAAATAACTGTTAAAAGAATGAATCAAGGTATTGTGAGTTTGTAAACTGTGTGACAGGCAAAGATCTCCAAGAGAACACAATGAAATGTCAACTGCACAACACTCAATGCATCAGTGGTGCCCGATGTTGCCTGTTTGTGCATCCAGGCTGGGGCTGATGTCTGTAGGAATTCCCACCCATATGGTAGGCAATGGCCTGGAGTGAAACGCGCAGGACCAGGACTCTGCGCCAGGTTAGGCTGCTGCCATGCTTTCTAGAACAGCACACAATAGCACCTACATAGCTGTCATGCAGTGAGGTAGAGGTTTTACATTTATTTTTGTGCTTAATTCATCATACAACTCTGTTCTGACATTTTAATATGCAGGGTGTTTGGGGTGTGTGTGTGTGTGTGTGTGTGTGTGCATGCACGTGTGTGTGTTTTCTTAAAAAAAAAGGCCTAGATTTTGCAAGTTGCATGTTCCATTTTGGTATGGATCTCCATGACAAAGCCAGCACTTGGGTTTCTTTCATAGGAGAAAAAGGCAACAAAGTGAGCAAAGTGGAAGCAGGGATAGAGGACTCACTGATAGGACCCCAGGAACCCATGCGGGAAGAGGAAAAAGAAGCATAAGATACATTTTTTTAAATGGCAAAACCAGCCTTGCCAGTGTGTCTCAGTAGTTGAGCATCAACCAGGAGGTTCAATTCCTGGTCAGGGCACATTCCCGGGTTGTAGGCTCAATCCCCAGTAGGGGGTGTGCAGGAGGCAGCTGGTCAATGATTCTCTTTCATCATTGATGTTTCTAACTCTCCCTCTCCCTTCCTCTCTGAAATCAATAAAAATATATATATATTTAAAAATGGTAAAACTAAATTTGAAATCCCAGATCCTCTGAATGATCGGGTGCCTATATAAACTGAGATAGAATGTAACTGGACTCCTAACTTCACCTTAAATTAGTAGGGGCTTATTAGTCTTAATAAAACTAGAGGTTGCATGGAGACTATCCAGAGCTGGAGCAGGAAATGAATAGTGTCATCCAGAACCCTAACTCCTCCACTTTCTCTATCCAGGGGTGCGAAACCTTTTTTTCTGCCAAGGGCCATTTGGATATTCATAACATCATTCTCAGGCTGTACAAAATTATCAACTTAAAAATCAGCCTGCTGTATTTGGTCAAACATTTAATTAACTCACCCCTAATGCCTTGGCAGGGCCAGACCAAATAATTTCAAAGAAATGTCTACGGCCTGCAGGCCACACGTTTCCTACCCCTGCTCTTCCTTCAACTTCAGAGTGATGGCTTTACCGCTTTCTGATTCTCACCTCATAGTTCCACGAGGTTGCTAAAGATGGTGGATGCACCCGAATCTATTCATTTTCCAGAGCAGGAAGGAGGAGGTATGGCAAAAGGACAACACAAATTTATTCTAGAAAAAGCTTGTTTTTTTAATATCAGTATATATCAGTAAAGAAATATTTCCTAACCAATTCTTATTTCTTACTGATATTAGGTAGAATTGGGTAAGGTATGTGTCCTAAGACCTAACTTGTCAAAATAAATATAATTTCTAAAAAATCATACAGATTAATGGTTCTTTAGGGGAGGAACAGAAATGCATGTTTTTAACCCATTCTCCAAGTGATTTGGTGTCCTCCAAAGTAGAAGAACCACTACTATATCATTGTAGGTTGGTTAGGATCTATCATTCTTAGGCCAACAACACTTTACTTATGATATAAGTAAACCAGAAATGTGACAACAAGCAGGAAATAAGGGTGGAGGGATGTGGGTTATAGGGAACCCAAATCCAACACATTCTTAGCAATGCACTGAGACTCTATTTTTCAGTATTTTCCTTACTTAATAATATGGCATTAATTTCACCTATCTAATATTATAAGAGCAAATAGAAATAATACAATGGCCGTATACTCCATATTAACACTCAATGATGAAACAAGCAACAACAAACAGGAGCAAGAAAATGCTCCTGCAGGAGTTAGGAAATGAGGGTGAGGACATAAGAGAGAGCCAGATGTTAGAAGTTGTATATAGGAAGTGTCCGGGCATCCAAGATTAGTTGTTGAATAAGGAATACATCCTCCAAACTGGACACCATGCAGGGTATGGCTCGCCTCTGCTCTGCCACACCACATATTATAAGTCAACCCGCAATCATGAGAAAGCAAATTAGAGAAAGGAGCCTTTTCTTGAATGAATAGCTGGAGCAAAGCATTTTGCTAAATTAACTGAAGAAGCAAACATCCACAGAAATCAGTTGATTAAATACAGAATTGAAAGGGGACATTAACAAATTGAAGTAGAGGCTAAGAATAAATTCCTAATAGTAATAAAGGCTTTTTAAAAATGGCCAAGGAAAAGTACAGATGGTTTGGGAAAAGAAAAGCATGGGGCACAAAAAGATGACAGAGGAACATGAACAAAGGTATTGAGACCACACTGTGATTGGGGAGGCCATGTTGTTAAAAAATTAGTCCTTTAGTAGAGGAGGAATTGAAGCTTAAAATCAGAATAAATTGTAAAATATTAGAATGTTGAACACTATCATTAGGCAACATTAAGGGCAAATAAACTGTCACATTCTCATTCTGAAGTGTAAGTCTGGTCATTCTCAATTTATAATTTTATCTTTATAATGTCAGGAATTAAAGAATCCCTCCAGAGAGCATGGGTACCAACAGTGAGAGAAGCATCTGTGAATCCAAAGTGAAAGGAAATCCAAGTGCCTCAGAAGATGTCAACAAAGAGCAGCACAGCCCCTCCCGCTCCAATACCATGTTGTTTCAACAAGACTTATCTCTAACCAAACTGCCATATGTACAGAAGCACCTAGTGAATTTTAAAACAATACACAAGAGATAAATGATTAATAGTATTTTAAAACACCATCAAATGCCAGCAAAGAGAACAAAGGGAATGTATTTATGGTCTTCCATGATGTATGCGATGCTAAAGAAAAAAATCCCCAGAGATAAGTGTCTTTCTAATTATTTTAGTCAGAAAGATGGCTCATACCTGATCAGTTTGGTAAGTAGCAGGAAAAGAAATCCTTAGATACTGTGATGTTGAGTCTATTTTGTGCCTGACCAGTCTAATTTGTCAAGGACAATCAATTTGGTCACTGAAGAAAGACAGGGCATATCTAAGAATAACTCGAAATATATTTGTACTTGCAGAGCTTATACCTGTCAAATGGGATATTCTTTATAGGCAACTCATTGTTGTTCTGACTTAAATTCTTTCCACAGTGGAACAAAAGTACAGTCATTTTGAAAATGACATTTTAAGTGAAGCTATTTATTTATACTTTACACTATATCATTGTGTTTGGAAACCAAAAGAACCATGTGATATAAAAAAGAATGCAGCATGTTTTCTCTGGGAAAAAAAGTGCCTGGTATTCAACAATATAATTCTATGGCTAGAAGTATGTAATTATGAATGGTACAAGTATGTGCAATGAATAGGAGCCAGTTATAGGTGAAAAAGGATCAGCCTCTATAGAATTCCCAAGGTCACAATTACAGCTAATGTAGGTCATTGTCTTACACTATGACCTGGGGGAAGTAGGGAGTTCCTTCTCTATTGTTTAATGGGAGGACTGGAGCCACATAACCTCTCTCTTAATTCCTCCAGATCCAAGTTTGTGAACTATACTTGAGAAGCAACATGTAAATGTCTCTGTGTTTTAAAATATACTTAATTTCTTATAGAAAGTTTCTATAAAGCAGGAAACAATAGGTTTATAAAACATATAGTGGAACCCCGTTTCTCAAACTTCTTTCATTCCAGAAGGCTGTTTGAAAACCGAATCATTTTTTCCCATTAGAAATAATGTAAACTGAATTAATCCATTCCAGACCCCCAAATGATTCCCTGTTGTAACATTTATTATATACAGTACATGTCTATTGTACTATTTAATCTATAAATAAACACTTTAAAAACAAAAAGGGCATGCAATGTAAATGAAAATTTAACAAAAAGGAAAGGAAATGTTCAGTAAAAAATGAAAATGTAACAATTTAAAATTTACGCAGCAACAAAAGCAAAAACAAAACAAAACAAAATAACAGGTGAACATTCACAACACAACATCCTGAGATATTAACAGTGGTAAACTGACCCATATTTGCACATTTTTTCCTTTGTTTGTCACCTGAGTGATGCATGACTGATCATACAGGTATCAGCATGAAAGGGTTGTCAGGTTGAGAAGCGAATTGTTCCAGATGGGAGACATTTGAGAAAGGATGTTCCACTGTATATGTATACTAGCATCCTGGCAAGAAGCAGGTGGAATACTACAATACCTAGACAAAGTGTTAAAACATCTTGATAAAGACACTAAGGAACATATGTAGAAAGGTTTAAGTCAGTGATGGCGAACCTATGACACATATGTCAGAGGTGACACGTGAACTCATTTTTTTGGTTGATTTTTCTTTGTTAAATGGCATTTAAATATATAAAATAAATATCAAAAATATGTCTTTGTTTTACTATGGTTGCAAATATCAAAAAATTTCTATATGTGACACGGCACCAGATTTAAGTTAGGGTTTTTCAAAAGGCTGACACAACGAGCTCAAAAGGTTCGCCATCACTGGTTTAAGTTATACCACAAAGAATAATGCATTGGCCCTAGGTTTTAACCACCCCTGGGTACAAAGAGATAACTGAATAGGTGTCAATGGAATGAGAAAGGAGAATGTCCTATATTTAGGGTAACCTTGAAAAAAAGGTTTCTTTTCATTCAGAGATGATTCTTTAGAGAGGAAATACTATTTCACTCCCCCCACCCCCAATTTTCTATCATGGCTCCCAGTTGGCCAAAGTCAAGGGAAAGTTGGGGTGTAAAGCAGTTCCACTGGTAAACTCCACAGCTGTCAGTCCCAGTGTGGGTGCCGTGAGCAGAGGGGAGCATGGAGAAAATTGGGAAGAAAGTGGGCAGTGGATCTGCAGGGGCAGAAGAAAGCTATCCTGCTCCATTGGTTTTGTTTGCCTGCAAATGAAATTATTAGTTTGTATCCCAACAGGTCACTTATATATCCAATTGCTGTTTGTTTTTCTACAAATTGTCTTCGTGTATAGATCAATTTATTAGATACTAGTTCACCTTGATGTTTAAAGAGGTATATTTATATTATCTCAATACCATGTATTTAAAAAAAATAAAAACTAGTAAGCATACAAATGTAAGACCTTCCTTTGAGCCGTTCTTAGACCTATACCATACTTGGACATGCACATACAAACGCGCATGCATAACATATACAGATCACATATATACACACGCACTTGAGACAATCACTTCAAATTTTATGACTTTATAAGGGGTATTAGTTCTAATACATTCACCATATAGAAATTTACATAGCAAACTTCCTAAGAGCACAGGCTCTGGATTCAGAAATACCTGGATCTAATCCTCATTGTGTCATCTACTAGATGAGTGTTCTTGGCCAAGTCACTCAACATCTCGGTTACCTTGTGCATGAATTGGGTATTCTGACAATCCAAATGTATTGTGGCTGGAGAAAGATATGACAAGGACCGATAGAGGTGAAGAGCCTAGCACGATTCAGTTTAAGGGATACTAGGTTAGTTAGCAGTACTAGTTTTTCTCTTTCTCTTCACTCTACTCCTCCGACTTGTACTACTAATAGTGCTACTACTTTATGGGAGGAAAGTAACTAAAGCTTTTGACATGTGTGTTGATTCTATCTCTATCAGTATAAACACAGTAGTCCCCCTTTATCCACTAAGGATATGTTCTAAGACCCCCAGTGGATGCCTGGAACCATGGGTAGTACTGAACCTTATATATACTACAAGGTTTCCTATATTTACATACTTATAATAAAGTTTAATTTATATGTTAGGCACAGTAAGAGATGTACAACAGTAACTAAAAATAAAATAGAATAATTATAACAATGCATTGTAATAAAAGTTATGTGAATGTGCTATCTCTCAAAATGTTTTTTTTTAAACTGATTTTATTGAGAGAGGAAGGGAAAGAGGAAAATATTAATGACAAAGAAATATCTATTGGTTGCCTCCTGTACACACCGGGGCTGAGGATAGAACCCACAACCTGGGTATGTGACCTGACAGGGAATCAATCCCACAACATTTTGGAGTACAGGACAACACTTCAACCAATGAACCCACTGGCCAGGGTTCAAAATACCTTATTGTACTGTACTCACCCTTCTTCTGTGATGATGTCAGGTGACACAATGCTTATGTGCTGAGGTGAGGTGAAGTTTTCCATTTCATATTTTCCAGGTGCTCTTGACTGTGGGTAACTGAAAGCACAGAAAGTAAAACCACAGGTAAGGGAGGACTATGGTACTTAAAAGTCAGGTAAGACAATAAATGTCCTTTTCCACACCTCGTTGATGGGTCACAGTGTACATTTATTTGTGTGTTAACTTGCAACTCCCAAAGTGATTTAAACCGGAGTATTGTTTAAAGCTGAAATAACACTTTTTTTCACTAGGTAAGGTTTTTGTTTGTTTTTTAAATCCTAGAATGATGAAGAAGACCAGGAATATTCATGAAGTATACGATTTGAGATTTCCCATTTGAAAGCGAACCAAATAAAACACCAATGACAAATTCTATAGCATTCAATGAAATTGAGGACATCAACTCTCTTATTATAGGGCAGAGAGAGATTTGGGGCCTAGATTTCTGTTCCAGCTTAATCAACTATTAGTTTATCCTATATCAGTGATGGCGAACCTATGACACGCGTGTCAGAAGTGAGACGTGAACTCATTTTTTTGGTTGATTTTTCTTTGTTAAATGGCATTTAAATATATAAAAAAATATCAAAAATATAAGTCTTTGTTTTACTATGGTTGCAAATATAAAAAAAATTTCTATATGTGACACGGCGCCAGAGTTAAGTTAGGATTTTTCAAAATGCGGACACACTCAGCTCAAAAGGTTCGCCATCACTGGCCTATATAATAAAAGGCTATTATACAAATAGACCGAACTGTGGAACAACTGGAACCGAACAACTTAGTCGCTATGATATGCGCTGACCACCAGGGGGGCATTTGCGGAACATGGAGGGTGTTGGCTCTGGCAGGATGGTGGAGCAGGTGAGCAGGAGCACCAGACCAAGGTGGGGTGCCAGTCGCTGTCATTGGGGCAAGCCTTTGGTGGTTACTGAAAATTCTTTGCTCCTGCGCTCTATGGTCGCACCCAGTGCTTGCACCCACAGCCAGTGCCCAGCGCTGGTCCCAATCACTTGGCACCATCAGCAGGTGTGAGCAGCAGCTGCTGGCCCTAATCGCCCATGAGGGCTTCTCCACTTCCCCCTGCTCCTGAGGGGTGATCAGGGCAGCAGCTGCTGTTCATACCTGCTGCTGGCACCAGCCCCAATTGCTCCACACTGTCAGAGGGTGTGAGAGGGGCTGGCATGTCAGCATGTGGGAGTGGCAGTGGCGGGAGTGGGGCTGCTGGTAGACAGGGGACTGGTGGGAGGGGCCAGGTGGGGGCATGGAGGATGGGCCGAGACTCGTTCCTGTGCCTACTGCACCCTCACAGCCCAGAGATCCTTTCAAGGTGCACAAATTTGTGAATTGGGGCCCTAGTGTTTAAATAAAAACTAGGTCATCTAGATATATGTATATATATGAAATATGGAGATAGCCAAGTGCAACAGATCTTGGCGTGGTAAGTCCAATTAAATCATGGAAAGAAAAATATTTCCCTTCTTCCTCTGCAAAATCTATTATGAGAAGAAGGAACTCACAATAGAGTGCTAGCAAAAAGTGCACTTATTTCTAAATAAGTCTTTCCATACCCTTAAAGCATGTTAATGCTTGTCTAGCAGTCCCTGAGCACATACGCACGAAAGGTATAATTAGAACATTCTACCCTTTTCTATGGTAAATAAAGTGTGATTATTTTCATTTTGGCAGAATTATTTTACTAACATTTATGACTGACATATAATAAACATTAACTTTAGAGCACTGGAGCTTATGTTAAAGTATAAAAGAGAAAACAATGATATATAACATCAGCTCCCCAATCACCACTCATACTTTGTTATTATTTTTTAGATCCTTCAAATAAAAAATATAGTATTATTTATTTTCAAAAAGAGAACAATTTCCAAATGATTGAATAATAGGAATTAAATATTGATTGAATAATATACTTCACTAATGAATATGGTTGCATAACTTGGGAGTTGTTATGTTAGATCCATGGGCACATAAGATGGTATTAAACTTTTGAGGGTTTTATAGTAAAGCTTGACCCCCTACCTCACATCATGTACAAAAAAACAACAAAACTAAAACTATGAAGATTCTAGCATAAAAATAGAAGAATAATTCATATCATGACCCTGAATTAGGCAAAGGTTTTTATAGTCAGAACACAAAGAGCTCTAAATATTAAACAAAAAGATAAATTGAACTCAAAATAAAACAAACAAACAAAAAAAACTTCTGCTCATCAATAGATGTCATAAAGAAAATGGAAAAACAAGACACAGGTCAGAAAAATGTATTCGCAATACCTATATATGACAAACAATTTATATCCAGAATATAATAATTACTGTTATAACTAAAAAGGCAAATGACACAATTAAAAACAGGCAAAGGTCATAAATAGACATTTCCCAGAAGAAGATATTCGAATGGGCAGTGAAAATGTACATGAAAATGTACCCAGTATCGTTAGTCAGCAAAGTAAACTGCAATGTGATAACACTTCACTCCCAACAAAATGGCTCAAAACATGAAGGTGGACAACACTAGCTACTGGCCAGGTGTGGAGCACCTAAATTCTTATGTGTTGCTCCCGGGAGTGAATGTAAATTGCTATATGCTTTGGACAAACGTGGTAGCTCATAAGGAAGTTAATTATATACCTACCCTATGAATTAACCAACCCACTCATGATATTGTATTACTTTCTAGTCATTGCTACAGCAAATTATCACAAATGGAGTGCCTTAAATAAAAATGGTTATTAGCTTACCCCTCTGGAATTCAGGAGTCCAAACAAAATGCGTCGCCCTGGGCTAAATCAAGGGGATACCAGGGCACCGTCCTGTTCTGGAGGCTCCGGGGAAATTCATCCTCATGCCTTTTGCAGAGCCCAGAAGCCACCCAGAGTGCATGGCTTGTCCTGGTCTCCCTTCTGCCTCCAAAGTCAGCAGTGGACAGGCTAATTTTCTCATTCTGACCTGACTCTGCTGCCTCCCTCTCCCACTTAAGGACGCTTGAGATCACCTATGCTGGCCCACCTGGATTTCCAGGCCCTTCCCCCTACTTTACCATCAGTTGATCAGTAATATTAATCCCACCTGCTACCTGAATTCCCTTTTGCCATGGAATTAACTTGTTCTGGGGACTAGATGTGGATATGTTAAGAAACTGTTATTATGTCTATTATAGACATGTAAAAGAAATGAAAACACATGTTCAGACAAACTTGGAGAAGATGTTTAAAACACCTGTATTCCGCTGTAGCTGGTTTGGCTCAGTGAATAGAGCTTCAGCCTGCAGACTGAAGGGTCCTGAGTTTGATTCCAGTCAAGGGCACATGCCTGGGTTTTGGGCTCCATACCCAGTAGGGGGTGTGCAAGAGGCAGCCGATCAATTATTCTCTTTCATCATTGATGTTTCTATCTCTCTCTCCCTCTCCCTTTCTCTCTGAAACCAATAAGATATATTTTTAAAAATAGTATGGTTCCATTTTTGTGGCATTTAAGAACAGCAGAGCTAAACTAAGGTGATAGAAATAAGAATACCAGTGCTTTCAGTGGGGCAAGATTTGCTGAAAGGGGGCAGAAGTGAAATTTCTGAGACAGGTGATAGAAACATCTTATATTTTGGTTGAGGTTGTGATTAGACCTCAGGTGAGTGCACATATATGTGTGTGCATGTGTATGTGTCAGTATTTGTAAGTCCTATCCATTTCACTGTGTGTAAATGTACTTCATAAAACAAATTAAAAACATGCTGGAGTAATACATAAAGAATACTCTACCTACATTCCTATAATTAAACAAATAAAAAACAAAAAAAGAGAAAGAAACAAGTAGTGGTGCCAAAACATCACTGTAACATCATCAATGAAACTTTCATGTTCAAATTTAATGCCGATGTAGACATTTTCAAAAGAAAAAAACAGAATTTGAGATTTTACCTTGCTAGAGAAATTTTAGAGCTTTTTAAAAATTGTAAAATAGATATAATTTTTAACTCCATTGAGGTATAATTGACAAAGTTGTAATATATTTTTAATTGGGGGTTTTACATGTGATTTAAAAACATTCCTGCCGAAACCGGTTTGGCTCAGTGGATAGAGCGTCGGCCTGTGGACTGAAAGGTCCCAGGTTCGATTCCGGTCAAGGGCATGTACCTGGGTTACGGGCACATCCCCTGTAGGAGATGTGCAGGAGGCGGCTGATCGATGCTTCTCTCTCATCGATGTTTCTAACTCTCTATCTCTCTCCCTTCCTCCCTGTAAAAAAATCAATAAAATATATTTAAAAAAAAAATCCTGACTTTTGTCCATATTTTAAAGAACCTTTGATACTTTGTCAAAATAATTACTCACTGTGTGTACATTTAGACCCATACTTACTATTCATGATAAACACTAATTGGTAATAATTCAAAAAAATAGGTCATGCATTTTATGAGTGCTGTTAGTTGTCTATACTTAAGGGAAAATAATGATTACAAGGTGCATGTCAGCTATTCCCAGGACTGCTTTGAAAGTTGAGCATTTGTCTAAGACAAGGCAGTCCTTCACTTTTAATATAATGCAAAGTGGCTCGGCTCAGTGTTGACAGAATTTAAACTGAAATTTCAGGCAACCTGAGTGCTTTCATTCTCAAATCTCAACTCCGCCTCCATCTTTGAGCACCCAACCAAGACAGAGGACATGTGAGATGCCATATGCCACCGTTTTTGTCACAGACTCTGAACAGATTGTCGTGGTGTCCCATAGTTTAATGTGCTGCTCTTGAATCATTTAGCAGAAACTTAAAGCAGGTCTGGAGACCTAAATATTTTTCATCACTGAGTTACTGGGCAATAAAAATGATGCTTCCATGAGAAATCATTAAATTTTGAAATGGTGGTAACTTTGTCCATTATCAGTTTCTTTGAAACTTAATTATTTTATTACTACTTATGAGCTATGGGACCTCTTTGCATGAGTAATTCTTTTAAGAATCCAATTTATTCAGGTGATCTTTCAGGGTATTCAGAAAATGAAACTGCAGCCTAGAATTTAGGTCCAGTTAGCAAACCAGCATTGTTTTTGGAGAAGTGATAAAGGCTGTAGGTAGAGGTGATGGTGGAGATAAAGCATGTGGGTAAGGTTTATATTACCAAATATTAACCTTTACTTCTTTACTTTCATTCATTCGCTCACTCATTTATTCACTCATGAGTTTCCTCTTTAAGACCGACTCCTCAAAAAAAAAAAAAAAAAGACCGCCTCCTCCAACACATTATTTGTACACTAGAGGCCGGGTGCATGAAATTTGTGCACGGGGGTGGGGGGGGGGTGGGGGGCTCAGCCTGGCCTGAACCCTCTCCAATCTGGGACCCCTCAGGGGATGTCCAACTGCTGATTTAGGCCCGATCCCTGTGGGACATCCCTTTCACAATCCAGGACCACTTGTTCCTAACCACTTGCCTGCCTGACTGCCTGATTGCTCCTAACTGCTTCTGCCTGCCAGTCTGATCGCCCCCTAACCGCTCCCCTGCCGGCCTGATTGACGCCTAACTGCTCCCCTGCCAGCCTGATCACCCACAACTGCCCTCCCCTGCCGTGACCCGCCCTCCTCCGCACAAGGTGGTGGAGATGCTGGGACCGGCCTCCTCCATGTAGCATGGAACTGTGGGACCCCCAAGCCTCACTGCACAGAGTGGCCGGTGGGCCCTGCCTCTGCTGTGTGCGTGGCTGTCTTGTGGTGGCCATCTTGTGACAATGTAGTTTGCAAGGGCACGAGGACCACCTAGGCTTTTATTAGTATAGAAATATATTTTTTAAAGTACATTTTAAAGGAAATACATTTTTTAAAATAAGAAAAATATGACATTTCTATAGTTATTACATTTGTCTTTCTTTTCTTCCCACTTCCCACCTTACTCTTTTAGTTCCTTCATTTCCTCTTTCATGGATCCAGACATTTCCCTGCAATTTTCCTAAAATCTAATATGTTCTAAGCTCTGTTACAGGTACTGGCATATAATGATTAGACATGGGCCCTTAGCTCAAGATGCTTACTTTCTAAATGTTTACCAATGTATAAAAGGGGATGTACTGCATTATGTGACATGCACTATCATAGAGTTATATGCCAGGTTTGGGAATCCAGAGGAATGGAGAGAAACATAAGGGTCTCACAAACCCTGATTCACAGCAGGTCTTCATCAACGGGGCAGGTTGTTCCCCTTTCAGCCTTCATGTCTCAGGAGGATGTCATGACATTCATTGATAACACATGCTGAGTTTCGAGTGATCAGCTCCTCCCCTTTTATGCAGGGAAGGTGCAGTGATCAGAAAGGCTTCATACAGTGTCCTGACCCTACTCTCAATTATGAATACTTTCTTGCTCATTCTGAAAATGATGCTAGTTGGTGAACTGGGAATATATTTTAATCTGGGTGGTGGCTACATTTGTTTACTTATGTCAAATCATTCAGCTGTACTCTTAAGATTTAGTGGTCTTATATAGATATTTTTGTGTGTCAGTCATAATACAGAAAGAGAGAGGAGGATGAGAAAGAAGGGGATGAGTGGAGGAGGGGGTTAAAAAAACACAAAAGAATAAAAACCTTGGTGGGTCAATATGAGTTTTGAAACACAAAGGATGATTTTAAAGACAGACTGGATGTTCTCAGAGTTGGTTCAATGGAAAACTAAGATGATTTTAATGTATCTAATCCTATATAATAATAGGCTAATATGCAAATTGTCCCCTCGACTGGGAGTTCAAGTGGGAGTTCGACCAGGGGGCAGGCCTGCCAATTGCCCATGGTCTCTCCCCCTGGCCAGCCTGGCCTGATTGGCCCCGATCGGGGGGGACCAGCAGAAACCCACCTATGCATGAATTCGTGCACCAGGCCTCTAGTATCATAATATTTGTGAACTGTGTTTATATTATCTTTAGATTTGTTTTTTCTTTTTAGGCAAGCAGGAAAATTAGGCTTATTTCATGAATCTGTCTCATTTAATCCAATCAATCTTCCTACCAGCCTGGTAGGAGAGAGATGAACATCTATGTTTATGTGGTTAGTGATGCTCAGCAAGATGATGATAGAGGGGATGACAAGAGGTGAAAATACTGGGACTAGGAAATTATAATGCTGATGGGGAAGAGCAGGTAACATGTCTTAATATCACAGAATAAGGTTCATTTGTTTTATTTTTCTTCCTCTTCTAAGTTTATTCAGACTTTTAGAGTCTTTGATGGTCTATGTTTTTGGAGTCTTAGTTCAAGGAGAAACACAAATCTACCTTAAGTTTGTTTTAATGCCCCCTATTCACTTTTAAAATAATCATGAATATTTTAATTTTTTCCTTTATCCTGAAATCCATCATTTTCACCAAGACATGTCTGAGTGTTTGACTTCATCAAGATGCCTTTGTTTTCTAGGAAGAATGACAAGGTAGCTCACAAATTTAGAGAGAGAGGTACAGAATCCTTCATTTCAAGGTTTGGCACTGAGTCATGAAGAGACAAGTCGTCTCTCTGCCTTCTCTTTTTGCTTAGTTATGCCCAGTTTTACTCAGAAGACAAGCTTTTCATATATAGCCATTAAAAAAAGTCATAGCTCTATAGTCAGGCTCCTCAGTCTTAGAAATTGCATTGTAAAAATAGAGCTCCTTATCTAATTACTGTAGATCAACTTCTGAGAAGACGGCTTTCTGCTTGGTTTGGCTTCAGTAATAAAATTGCCCTTGAATTAAGGCTTAAATGAGCAATTATAATCAGAGAAATACAGAGTCAGTTTCACTAGGTCCTATATCATGGTCCATCTCTTCATAGAGCTAGATAGGTTGTTAAGATTGTCAGCTCAATTAGAACACATGGAGTGAGAGAATGGTACTTTTCTAAAGAAAGGGATGTCAGACAAAGAGAGTAAATATGTATCTATCTTAGAATGTGGGTTATTACTATAGTCTTCTATAGAGGTATAAACCAAGTATTTTTGCTTAATATGGTATTTCTATCATCTAATCCAGTACCCCAAATAAAAGTACTTCTCAAAAAGCATGTTTCAGAACTAAATAAGTAGATGAATGGATACATGAATACGTAGATAGATGAATAAATGGGCACACACTTGACTGGTTAAAATAGACTTGAGTATACATATTCACTAAGTAACTATTTATAAATTCCTACTTCAAAGTAACCCTCATTTTTCTAGTATATTGAAATAAACATATCTTCATCAATGCACCAAGAGACATTTATCATTTGAATTTTCTTGGAAGATGAATCCTTTTTCAAAAAGTTCTTTCAGAGATTTCCTGGGCTTTGTACTCTTTCATCGACTGTATCTGTCATTATTTTGCATTATGCATTAGGGTACAGACATATACAGATTTTCTCTTCTTTGCAGCTTTTGGAATGGCAAGGAGCTGCCCCCATTCAGTCAATGCTCCCTTGATCCTCTCTGTCCCATGCTCCCATGCTAGGTAAGGAGAGAGTCTGGGCTTCTTTCTGGGTCCTCGGGGAATCTTTTGAGGCTACTGTGCCCTGAGCAGTCTTACCCAAGCATGACAGGCATCTTATTTCCTAAAAGGATGTTATATATGTGGGGTATATAACTCTTAATAAAGTGGAAAAATCAACTTCAGCATCTTTTTAGGAGTTTTAGCTTTCTTTTATCCATTGATTAAGATAAAGCTATATAAGCACATTATATCTAGCATGCATTCATAAGGAATATTAATAAATCATTTATAGAAATATAATAAAAGCTTTCTTAATTTCAGAGCAAAATTAATCATTACCCTTTCAAAAATAATCCTATGGAGAATAATTTTAAAAGATAATTTATAGCCTGACCAGTGTGTCTCAGTGGTTGAATGTCACAGTTTCATTACCAGTCAGGGCAAATGCGCAGGTTTCGGGCTCCCTCCCTAGTAGGGGGCGTGCAGGAGGCAGCCAATCAATGATTCTCTCTCATCATTGATGTTTCTATCTCTCTCTCCCTCTTCCTTCCTCTCTGAAATCAATCAAAATATTTTTTAAAAGAAGACAACTTATATTGTGTGGATCACAGACATTTTGTTGGCTAATAAAAACTCTCTCACTAATGGAGCAGAATACAGTTGATGATTAGAAGTTGGATCCTCAATTTCACACCTCTGTCACTGTAGCAACATGTATATCCTGATTTGCATATACAGTGGGGCCTCGACTTACGAGTTTAATTCGTTCCGAGACCGAGCTCATTAAGGAGCTCAATGCAAAAAATCGGCCGAGAGACAGCTGGTATCTCAAAAAACTCGTTAGTCGGGACACTCGTAAGTCAAGGCCCCACTGTACACCAGCTCTCAGACATCTTTATGAAAGCATGGTTACTGAGTATGTACCACAATGATTCATTCACTCTATTACTCATTAAATGAAGCAATATTTACTAATGCCTAATATAAGCTGAGTAGGTCACCCCTGACCCCATAGGAGATAATATTTAGTGAAGAAAAAATGTCAACTAATATTCATGCAGTTAGATAGTGAAAAATGAATACTATGATATTAATAAATAAAATACTAACTGGTAGAGATTAATTAGAGAACACTACTAGGATAGGTTTAATTTGAAAGACCTGAAAAGAGAGCAATATAAAACATCAATGAAAGATTTATAAAATAAAAGGAACCTGAAATTTCAAGATGAATAAAGAGTATGCACAAAGTATCTAAAACCAAAAAAAGTGCTATTTTAAAAATTAAAAGGAAAATTGAAAAAACTACAATTTAGTGAAAGAAGAAAAAAATGGCTCAAATTTGAGTTTGATGTTTTCAAGATCATACAAAAACTTATTGGCCTGATAAGGAGTTTCAATATATTATGTTCAATAGATATTGAGATTCTTATTATTTAAAGCCAGGTAATGGCATGATCTCATTTATATTTTTAAATATGATTCAGACTTCTTTATGAAAAATAATTTTAGAAGAACAAAAAATAGAGGCAACAAAATATAATAATAGGAAGAATTGGGTTTGTTGTCAGATATTTTAAAGTCAAGAAAAGGAATTCTAAGACATCAGCAGCAAGTCCCTTTCAATCATTGTCATAGGAATGTAGTTAAAAGGGATGGTGACACTAGGATGAAAACTTAATAAAATACTGCTAGCTGAATCATATCTATAAAAATATCTATATCCATTTATCTATCTATCATCTTTCTATCTATCTATCTATCTATCTATCTATCTATCTATCTATCTATCTATATTTTTATCATGTTCTCCTATATGCGATAGACTGAAATCAAGACATTTTCCATCCTTATATGGTCGAAGAAATTATACAGTCTCAAAGGGATCTGGGTCCTTCAAGTTATTCTTGAAAATGTAGAGAGTAAAATTTAATACTACCCAGCCAGAAGAAAAGATTAAATACTGTCATTTGCAACAACCTTGAGAACGTTATGCTAAGAATATAAGTCAGTCAAAAAAAGCTAAGACCCATATGATTTCCTCTTATGTGGAATATAAAACTGAAACTCATAGACACAGACAATAGTGTGGTGGTTACCAGAGGGAAGGGGTTGGGAGGGGTAAGAAAGCATAAAGGGGGCCAAATGTTTGGTGACAGAGATGATTTGACTTTGGGTGGTGGGTACATAATGCAATATATTGACCATGTGTCATAGAAATGTACACTTGAAACCTATATAACTCTATTCACCAATGTTACTCCAATAAATTTAATTATAAATAACAAATTAACACTGGAAATAAACCATTATGTGAGGAAATAATTCATTTATGCTTCTACATACATTATTTGATGTATATTGATGAATACAAATGTATATATGCATTTATCTGCAACATTGTGCACATTGTTGGGGACTGTAGATTCGTTAGTTTATAGAACAACCTCCTTCAATTCCTAGACATTTAGGGAAAGACAACTTGGGACCTGAATGACATCATATCCTTCTAGATTTCCATTGCCTGGTATCAAGTGCAGGCAGCGGCAGTTTATACCTATTAGGATAATGTATGTCATTAACGAGCTATGTCTTCTTGAGTAAAACAATTAAAACTGGTTCTCTTTTAGCCTCTTCTTCTGCCCAAAGAAGTGCTGATGTTGATAAAATTTACAATTTCATTAGACTTTAATTTTCTATAATAAATGTTTGAAAATAGCAAAGGACTGGTTTTTCTTCTGCTTTCCATCTTGGAAATATCTCTATATGTAAGTTTTCTCATCTGGAAAATCTTGATCCATGGTATTATTGATAAAAAAGATCAAATGTGTGGAATGAGAGCATGTTCTGTATTGTTCAATGCTCTAGAGAATGTTAGACTATATATTCAATTTAACAAAACATTCATTATTATTTACTGAATGCCAGATATTGGATGTGTAGAGATTAAAAATATAGCATCTGTCCCCAAGGTGTTCATGGTCTATTAGGAATAACTGATGGGTAAACAAGGACAATCAGAGAAACAAGAGAAATCATTAAGTTGTTAATAAAATTATGTTTCTATGAGACCATACAGATAGATTTTTTTCTCTGAGCTTTGAAATAAATGTCTCTTCTGAAGTTATCTAGACTAATTGCTTCCTCATCAATTTCCCAATATCTCTAATGACAGTTTCTATATAATTGGGGGGTGGAAAACACTGGTGCAGGAACTATCTCCAGCCACATAAAGTTGAAAGCAGTTTCTTTTTTGTTGAATTTATTGGGGTGACATTGGTTAATAAATTTATACAGGTTTCAGGTATACAATTCTGCAATACATCATCTGTATATTGTATTGTGTATTTACCACCATAAGCCAAGTCTCCTTCCATCACCATTTTGAGGCCATTTTCTGCAAGCAGATCAGCATGGATTGCACACCACACATCCACCCTAAATTAATTCCTAGAATTTATCTTAGCTTTGGGGGTAGCTATTGTTAATTGCTAATCTATATTCATCAAACATCACAAATGAGGGTAGAGTCAGGAGATATTTCATCTACCATTTCATCTACTATGAAAAGAACTTATGGGCTCAAATTTTCACCTTCTTTTACAGGTGCTTGCCTTAGAATAAAATAAAAATACTGTTGGATAATATTACAGAATTTGTATTAACAAAATAAGAACATGATTTAAATTGTCACAGTATAGCAACTGTGCTGCTTTAATTGGACTATTTGAGTTAAATACATCTTTCAAGTTGTGATATTATTTGTATTTCCAAAGGGATAAGAGTCTCATGCTCTACTGACTGAGCTAGCCAGGCGCCCGCAAAAGGCATAAACTCTAACATTGCAAATGCAACTATTTGAAACATTTCATGAGTTCTACTTGATATGATCTTTGACTTAATGTGAGGTATGGGATTGTGAAATAAAGCTTTCTGTTTCAATTCTTGAGATATTTCCAAATCACTACTGTGCATTTACTCTGAGAACAAAATTCATTGAAAACTGTATGATAGAAGGTCCACTAAAATTATATAAATGGAGAATGAGAGAAATTCACTTCTGATTTAGATGAGGCTAATTATGTGGAATTTTTCAACTCTGAAAATTTTTATGGTATCATTTTATTGTTTGAATTGTCTGGAATTACCTTTCAGACATAACTGAACTACAGAATCAACATTCTGATTTTTTATAATCAACCCTACATTATGAAGTATCATTTAGGAGGTGGCAACTTTTTTACTTAAAAATGTTCAAAAGAAGGTGCATAATGATGTTAACTATATTATAAAATAAATATCTCCCCACAATCTCCAATCTTTACTTTAAGAGATTTAGTTGGATATTGGACAACTATAAAAAGGGAGAGGACAGCAATCCTAATATGACATTATTTAGGATTGTATTGATATTCTATGAATATCAATATTTCTATGTATTGATGTGGTTTTAATAACCATTTAAATGATATTTACTTGAGACCTATAATCTTCTTGGGCTTTCTTTATCAACACTTCATTTTTAGCAAAAATAATGGCAATTACACTTGAGAGTCTGGTTCTATACTAAACAATTACATTACCAAACTTATTTAATCATCAGGCTATGAAGATTGGGCCCTATTTCAGATATTAGAAAAATTTGAGCTTATTAGCAGAAGGTGCCAGGGCTGATTACAGCCCCTGAATGGCGGAAGAACAGATTACTCTGATACCGTTCCACTGTGAAAAAGAGGGCTAAGGGGTTGCCTGGCTCAAGGGCCCAAGCAGGCTTGATTGCTTGCCTCATTAGACTTTTATTGTAACAGCAGTTTGAGACAAAGTTTACCTTTAAGATACAATCAGTAGGGGAAGTAATCTTGGGAGGTCACATGTGTTTGTAGTGTCCTTTAAGCAAGGGCACCCAAGATTAAGATTAATGATTCCAGTAAACACCCGGGGTTCTGCACATGCACAGTCTTGTTTGTAAAGGTCAAGGAATAATTAGGGGCGTTGCCTTCGACACTCCCCTAAGTCTCCCCTATGTCAGAATTCTGATAAACAAGACAGGCAGCCTTCCATACACTTCCCTTTTCTCAGAATGCTATCCTTACAGCTTTCCAAACAAGTCTCTTGTGCTCCCCAACAAGAAGGATTAATTAATATAACCATGGTCACATAGGAAGCAACTGTCAATGTCCAGATTTAAATTCAGTTTTGTCTATTTTTACAGATCATGCTTTTAACCACTTTGCTGAATTAATATCATTTCAACTCTTTTATAGATTATATTAGGGTACCAACATCTCCTTGCTTCTTTTAAGCTAATTTACATTCAACATATCTCCCATAGGATGTGTTTGCTATTCTATACAAAAGTATCATATTCTCACTGTTAATTTATATACCACTTTCCACAAAAATTTAAAGTATTTATAAAGTCCCTACACAGTTTGGGGGCAGAGGATATGAATAGACATTTCTCCAAAGAGGATGTACAGGTAGTCAACAGGCAAATGATAACATGTTCAACATCACTAATCATCAGGGAAATGCAAATTGAAACCACAATGAGCTATCGCCTCATGCCTGTCAAAATGGCTATCAATAAATCAACAAACAACAAGTATTGTAGATGATGTGGAGAAAAGGGAGCTCTTATGCACTGTTGGTGGGAAAGCAGACTGGCACAGCCACTATGAAAAGCAGTATGGAGTTTCCTCAAAAAATTAAAAATGAAACTGCCATATGACCCAACAATTCCATTTCTGAGTATTTATCCAAAAAATCCACAACACTAATTTAAAAAGACATATGCACCCCTATGTTCATTGCATCATATTTATAATAGCCAAGACATGGAAGTAATCAATAGATTGATGGATAGAGAAGACGTGGTACATATGTGCAATGGACTATTAGTCATAAAAAGAATGAAACGTTGCCACTTGTGATAACACGAATGGACCTAGAAAGTATTATGCTAAGTGAAATAAATCAGGCACAGAAAGAAACACGTAGCAGCATACAGAGGGGAACTAAGCCACTTCCAGAGCCACAACAAAGCAGGAAAGAAGGCAGAGGCACATCCTGAACATTCTCTTCTGCCTTTTTCTGACCTGCTGCCTTCCATGGGCAAAATCAACAGAAGTTAGGGAGCATGGGAATTCAGGAGAGGCCATCCTTACAGATCACAGAGCAGGACAGAAAGAGAAGGACAGAGGATAGATTGAGGGCAAAATCAAGCCTTTCTTGTTACACCCCAGTGGTGTTAGGTGTCCTTCTTAGGAGTTTTCTCCTTACCTTGTCTTTTCTTTATGTAAATTTTACCACCTATATGTATAAAAGCCCAACAACTTAAGGCGGAACAACCAGATGACAAGAACAACCAGTCACTATGAGGTGCACTGACCATCAGGGGCCAGGCGCTCAATGCAGGAGCTGCCCCCTGGTGGCCAGTGAGCTCCCACAGCAGGAGCATTGCTCAGCCAGAAGCCAGGCTCACGGCTAGCAAGCACAGTGTTGGTGGCAGGAGCCTCTCCCGCCTCTGGCAGCACTACGGAGTAGTGAGCCAAGTGGTAAGGAGCGAGCAGGTGGGCGGTAAGGAGCAAGCAGGCAGGTGGTTAGGAGCGAGGGGTCCTGAATTGCCAGAGAATGCAGGCTGGGTTGAGGCACAACAACCCCACCCCCCTGTGCATGAATTTCGTGCATTGGGCCTCTAATATTGTATAAAAGTACACATTTTTATTGAATATATTGGGGTGACATTGGTTAATAAAATTATATTGATTTCATGTGTACAATTCTATCTCACATCATCTGTAAATTGTATTATGTATGTGTTTGTTACACAAAGTCAAGACTCTTTCCATCACCATTAACCCCCTCATCCCCCCACCCCCACCCACTACCCTCTTCTTCCTCCCCTCACCTCCATTTCCCCCAGGTAATCATCACACTGTTGCCTGTGTCTGAGTTTTTGTTTTTGTTTTGTTTAATCTCTTCATCTTTCTCATCCTGCCCTCAACCCTCTTCCCCTCTGACAGCTATCTGTCTGTTCTCTGTATCTATGAGTTTGTTTTTACTTGTTTGTGAGTTTATTTTGTTTTTATTTGCCCTAACCCTTCCCTCCCCCCAGCATGGAGATCTCTGAAAAGGTAGATGGATCTTATCATTTTTTTTTCTTCACAATTGCATCTCTAGTGACTAAAATAATGCCTGGGGCATGTTTAACTTCTTCAAACTTTCAAACTTCCAAACTTGTAGAAATGAAATAAATTATTTGTTCTAGCATGGCAAAAATTTATTGCTGTTGTTAATGTACTTGTTATGAAAGTGTTTGTGTAGGACTATAGCTTATATAATAAGAGGCACAATTGTTAAGTATACAGCTTTTTTAATGATTACATATGTATACACATATATTTAATAAGTGGGTTAATCTTTTAGGATATTATTTCAAGTCAACCAAATCTAATCAATTCATCTGCTCCTGATCTGTGCTAGTAGCTCATTAAGCCTGGAGAACCTAAAATTTCTGTAGAGAAGGGCCTTGGAGTTGTCAAAATACGTATTAGAGATATTTCCTGGAGGTTCTATTAGCATCGCAAGTTCTGTGTTTTCACTTGGACTGTTTGTTTATCTTGCATGGATTTGGGGATCAGCACTGATAAAATTATAAGAAGTGTGGCTACATTGCATTGCACAACTCCAGGAGGGACCATTCATATTATAATTCACATTAGTGGTACCTTCTTTAGACAGTAGACTGAAGTCCTAATGAGTTGGAAAAGCTCTCCCAAATATACAGGCCACAATCCCTAGGGCCATCATTTTTAGCATGTTCGAGGAACTGCTGACAATAGTTCTGGACTGTTAAAGAAATAAATAAGCTGATAATTTGGCGCTGATAAACCTATACATATAATTTAAGTGACTTTAATGGCTGTCTAATCATAAAGTTGGAATCTAGTACACTGTTCATTGAGCTTGTTAGACATATATTTTCTGGGAATCTACTCAAGAGTTACACCTGTATCATAATGTAGATGCTTGGCCTAATTCCGGGTTTTTGTTTTGCTTTCATTTATTTTTTCCTGATGAAAACAAGAAAATGAAAAAGAAAAAAAAAATAAGTCAACCACAGTGGGTTTTTAAATAATGCAATTAAAGGAGATAGCCCAATAGCTGGAACCTAATATAAGCACAATTAATAATATTAATCTCTTCTAGATCATATCTAAATTTTGGAAAAAGAACAAAATTAAGAACACTTTTTTTTTTCATTTTACAGTGGAATACCTCTTTAATACCCTCACCCTGTTTAATTTGTTTGTTTGTTGTTTGTTTGTTTGCTCCCGATAGCTTGAGAAAATACCATAGCAAACCCCTGGGCTCTCCATACCCAGGTCATTTGTTTACTTGCATTATTTTTCTAATAATTTTGACTTGGAATATTATCAAAGTCAATTAGGCACATAAGTAATATTTGTTCCAGAATTTCCATGCATCCTCAGTTTTGTCACTGAACTGTGAAATTTCTTTCTATCTATATATCTATCTATACACTCAATATTTTATATATATTTTTTGTGTCTACTGACACTTTGAAGAATTAATGAGCTAATTTATTTGGAAGAAAAAAAGGAAGAAAGCAAGCATATTTGGGAGAAGTTTACTTGATGATTTCAGTGAACTAGTTGTGTTCTGATTAAAGAATAATGCTTAGAACTTCACAATGTCAACACAAGGGAAATTAGCATGGCCATATTAGAATTTATTGCATCATTTGGCATGCAGTATAATACCATAAATAAGATAGTACATGCCTACATAACAATTTGTGGCATGAATCACATGTAATATTTTTTCTGTGTTGGTTATAAAGCACATTTGGAAACCAAAATTAACCAGATGACTCTTTATTATGCAGCCGGACTGATGTAATGTAAGATTTAATTACATAATATTTCACACAGAGCTGTGACAAAATACATATGAGCTTCCAAGATTTACCAGCTAAGCTGAAATGGAGATCTTTTGAGGAGGTGATCAAAGTGGGTTGTAAGCAAGAACATCTTCCAAAGATGGCTCTTCTCTGGGTAAATGAGAGTCTATTGATATGTCCTGAGGCTTTTTTCTTAAATACTCAAATGCCACTTTCACCAAGTTCCTTTGAGAGAACAGTATGCTCTAGAGAATTTATTACAACAAAGCAAAACAAGCAGAACAAAACCAAACCTTTCATCTGAATGGCCTTGAGAAGCCTCGCAAGTAGCTGAGGAGCCCTCCCTACCCTAATCCCCCTTGTGTTTACTAAAGCTTCTGATTTTTGCTATCTAATTGCTAGCAAACAGCAGATAATAAAATGCACACATCAAACCAAACAAGATTTGAGTTCATTTTGTGACTGCATTGTCTCGGTCTAAAAAATTCCACCAGAAATGTGCTCAATGAAAAGTCATTTTACACCTAGAGAGAGGAATTTAATTAGAATAAAGTGAATGAGCTGCCAATACCATCAATTCGACAAGCATTTATTGAGTCTTACTGCTTACCCAGCACCGTGCAAGAAGAGGCAGAGATATGGGAGAATGATGTTTTTAAAGGCTTATATTTCCAGGCCCTCTTTTTTGAGGTTATTTGCTACTGTGGGCTGCTGTGAGCATCATAACTCTGGTCCAGTCTGAGGAAGGGAGCGTCACAGGGTCAATAAACACCAAGTCTGAATGTCAATGAGGCCCCTCCCAGACTGGGCCTTGTCTGCTCTCACTCAACCTCCCCCTGAAGCACAAAAGCTTCTAAGTGGCTTTCAGGGCCATCTTTTTGGATGTGTTGGGCGGGGGAGTCAGGGGTGGGGGGTGGGTGAAGGGGAGGTGAAAAAGAATGAAACCCACAGAGCCCAAATCATCATCACAGTTTTTATACATTAATTTTTAATATTTTTTATTGATTTCAGAGAGAGGAAGGGAGAGAGAGATAGAGAGAGAAACATCAATGATGAGAGAAAATCATTGATTGGCTGCCTCCTATGTGTCCCCTACTGGGGATTGAACCTGTAACCCAGGCATGCACCCTGACTGGGAATCAAACTATGACCTCCTAGTTGATAGGTCAACGCTCAACCACTGAGCCGTGCCAGCAGGGCTGTTTTAGTTTTGTTTTTATTTTTAATATGTACATTTTTATTATTGATTGATTTCAGAGAGGAAGGGGTAGGGAGAGATAGAAACATCAATGATTGGAGAGAATAATCATCGATTGGCTGCCTCCTGCATGCCCCTACTAGGAATTGGCCATGTGCCCTTGACAGGAATTGAACCTGGGACCCTTCAGTCTGCAGGCTGACAATCTATTCACTGAGCCAAACCAGCTAGGGCTTGTTTTGTTTTTAAAGGTATCAACTCCTTCCTACCAACTGCAGGGTATCTTAACCTCCAACTCAAAAATGCGAAGCTGACCAGAATGTGTGGTAACTATATCAGTAAAGTTGACTGTTAGAATAGTTCTGGGGTGAAAGAACACACAAAGGGCTCCTGTTTCATTAAAAGTAGTTACATTTTGACAAAAAATCCATAGCCAGAAGATTAAGGGTTTCCAAAGCAGACATCCTTGTCCGTTTCTCCTTAAGATACTTCCTTAATTCAATTTTCTAAAGGCTCATAGGGGCGATTTGTTGTCTCTGACCCCCAAAACCATCCTTGCAATGACAAAACTAACTTCAGCATTTTTTCTAACAGTGTGTGGCCAACCCTGTTCATGTTGTCATGCTTCTATCCACAGTGTTTATTCTTCCTACTATATTCACCCTATGGAAAGCACCTTCTTTATTGGGATACAACTCCACATTGTTTCTTTAGGAAAGCCCTCTCTAAACGTTTCTAAGTAGCTCCATTATTAAAGCTCATTGCTATAATTACAATAATACATGGGGATTGTTTATTTTCTCTGTCTCTACTACCAGGTTGCAGATCTCTTAAGAACTGCTCAGCCCTAGCTGGTTGCTCAGTGGTTAGAGCACCAGCCTGTGGACTGAAGGGTCCAGGGTTTAATTCCGGTCAAGGGTATTGATTGCAAGCATGGT
This sequence comes from Myotis nattereri, assembly GCF_964212035.1. Taxonomy (NCBI): domain Eukaryota; kingdom Metazoa; phylum Chordata; class Mammalia; order Chiroptera; family Vespertilionidae; genus Myotis; species Myotis nattereri. The sequence continues at coordinate 10,527,159 of NC_138090.1, forward strand.
CTGGTCCCCGGCCCTGGTCGGGGTGAATGCAGGAGGCAACCAATCAATGTGTCTCTCTCACATGGATGTTTCTCTCTTTCTCTCCCCCTCCCTCCACACTCTCTAAAAATCAATGGGAAAATATCCTCAGGTGAGGATTAACAACAAAAAGGAATAGCTCAGCCCCCACATCTGTGCGTCACAAGTTTCAAACACCATGCTTGGTACAACCTACCTGCTAAACTGAAGGAAAAACCAACTGATATCCCCCACTGTAGAAGTTGTCTCATAGATTTATAAAATTCCAAACCCCAAAGGAAGGGTAGGGATCATTGCATTTGGGCTTTCTCGGTTATTCTGTTTGCATGACAAATAACAACCACATTTACAAGAATCACCTATGGGAAATACCTATTTGGGTAAAAATGGAACATTCCACATTACTACAATAATCTGTAATCACTACACTCATTAAGAACAAAACTAATAATGTCACTCTATTCACTGCAGGCCTAGATCAGGTACATTTCAGATTTTACACAATTTCAGAAATTTTAATTATAGATACACCCATCCAGAAACTATCATAATGTCTAATCATTGTCTCTTAAAGTCGCCTAGTCCAGCCTAAAGGCCCTACATATAAAAAAGTCTCATTAGCTTAACGGTATCTATATGATTCCCTCCAGTGAGATTGTGAACTAAGTTGCAGAAACATTCATTTTCCATGTAGAATAAAAAGCGGAGCCACATGTGAACTGATGAAGTGCAAGGCAGGAAAAAGAGCTGTGTTATGGAAAGAAGAGACAGCAGAGAGATTGTGTGAGATGAAGAAAATGTCTGGTCAGTGGCAATGTTCGAGTTCTTATATCCCCAATGACAGCACGTCCCTGCTCTTGGGGGTCTGTGAAATTAAGAGCTAAATACTGTTATAATAAAGTCCCATTTTTGTCTGAGTCAACTTGAGGTGCTCTCTTATCATTCTTATCTCAAACAACACGTTTTTTTAAAGTAGAAAATGGACTCCAATTATTTTATTTTTTTCAAGTTAATAATTTCCAAAGCTTTCCAGTTTTATCATTATTATGATCTTGTCACTTATTTCTTGGGACCCTGGACAAATAATCTCAGCGCACTAGTACACTACTCCACCTTGGAGAACTATTCATGTCACCCAACCCTTTCATTTTGTAGATGAAGAAACTGAGGTCCAGTAAGGAGGGGTGACTTACAGGCTGGCCAGATGATACCAGAATGCGAATTGTAGCTCACTATCTCATATTCGGTCCTGAGATTTGGCTTTTATGAAAGCCACCACTCAATGCCAAGTCTTCTCTTCCAAGTATGAAAAAAGACTGTATGCGAGGCACGAGGGGACATTTTTCATATCTGAAAACAAATGAATACCTTTTGAATGACAGTAAATGCATGCGGAAGAAATGCGATTTTAGTTGGTTGTGTGGTCTGGCACCAAATAACCCGGATGTGTGAAGGATGTTAACAAGTTTCATTTTGTTGTTAGAAAAGAGGATATTGCCAAATTCTATTCTCCACTTCATTTTAATCCACTACTGTAGGGCACTTCACTGGCAGAAACCAAGCGGCTGAAAAGTAATTTATTGATAGTGGATGCATTCTGTGTGCTGAGTTCCAGCTGGCACCGCTCGCCCGACCCCCGACTGAGCACTGGAAAGTGGATAAGCTGATAATGCTGAGAGCTGACTACCCTTATTCCTAAACAGTCATAGATGATAGAGCATTGGTGCCAACCACATTATTGGGCAGGGGTTCTTACAAGATTGGTGACATTAAATAAACAAAAATGAGTTCCAGATGCCCAAATACATACCTGTGTGTGTGTGTGTAATTTTTGATGTATGAAGAATTCATTATTTTTAAAGGGTTTTTTTGTATAATGTGTTCTTCACATTTTATCAGTGTTTGTATCATTCTCTCTCATGTTAAAAGATTCCCTCAAATACCTGGTTATTCTTGGATTTCCATTCAATAGAATACTAAACCTTGTGCATGGGGAGGGATATCAATGACCAGGGACCCTCAGTTTATTGTTTACATACATCAGTCTCACATTGTCATGGGGATCTACATGTGGAGGTACTTATTGGGATCCTTCCATTTCTCTACAGAAGAACCCTCTAAGGTCTGCTTTGGGGTGCATAAAACATGCTTCCTAAATTTTGGGACTAGGATGAATAACGAGGCAAGTGACCCATAACACAGGATCTAGACGATCACTTTCTTCACTTTTCTTACACTGTCCCACATCTTTCTCATCATTGCTTCACTTTTTGACTAGTTTGTCCCACTCTACATATTTTGATTAAATATTTCTACATAACAAGCTTCTTATCTCCGGTGAGGAGAGTCAGTGGGAGAGGAAGGGGCAATCTCCTGGGACTGTCAGTGGGATGAAGGGGAAACTGAGAGATGCCAACTGCTCTATAAAATAAAACAAAATTAAATATGTACTATATACTATATACTATATACTATATACTATATACTATATACTATATACTATATACTATATACAAAGAATCCCCCTGTGTTCACACCTTCTTCATGGTTCCTCGGGGGTTCTGCAGGGCAAATTGCCCAACTTCTTAATAGCCTTCCTCTCAGAAGCACATACAGGGTTGGGTAAACTTTTTGACTCGAGGGCCACAATGGGTTCTTAAACTGGACCGGAGGGCCGGAACAAAAGCATGGATGGAGTGTTTGTGTGAACTAATACAAATTCAAAGTAAACATCATTACATAAAAGGGTACGGTCTTTTTTTTTTAGTTTTATTCATTTCAAACGGGCCGGATCCGGCCCGCGGGCTGTAGTTTGCCCACGGCTGCCCTATGTCTTCGCTTCCCTCCTTCTGTGACAGTTATAACTCCTCCACCTGTATTCCCCTGACACACGTGTTGAAAAAATTAGTCTGCTCTTTTCTCCTCACCTGACCCTTTGAAGTTTGGGTAAATAGTGACTTCACCATCTTTTCCCCTTAGTGTAGAGAGGTTTTAGGATGGAGAGAATACCAAATCTTCATGTGGCTAATACCCTGCATTACATTTATAATGAGAAATTATACAAAATGAGTAAATGATGGAAGAAACAATAAACTGATCGCAGCCCAACATGACTACATTTGACAGGAAAATGGTAAAATATGTAATGTGAACAGGGTGCATACAAGCCTCATGGATCTTTTCTGACTTACACCAAGAGGAAACAGAAGGCCACACAAAATATAGACGTGAAAATACATGGCTAAAGTAGAAAAACCGACTAGCTTCTCTAAATCATGAAAATATCCAGGAGAAGGGACTATGTTTTCCCACCTTTAAAAAATATTTTTATTGATTTCAGAGAGGAAGGAAGGGTGATAGATAGAAACATCAATGATGAGAGAGAATCATTGATTGGCTGCCTCCTGCACATCCCTTACTGGAGATAGAGCCCGCAACCCAGGCCTGTGCCCTGACTGAGAATGGAACCATGGCCTCTTGGTTCATAGACCGATGCTCAACCGCTGAGCCATGCCAGCGGGACCTTCTCCACCTTTAAATCATAATGCTTCATAAGGAAAGGAGAGCAAGAAACAACTATGCATATCCTGATAAGAAAAGGGAGGTGTAACACTTTGGAAACATAAGATGACAGAATGAATAAAGAATAATTTGTATACTATTTGTTTTGTTCATCCTGCTTCTACCTATCAATCTCAGTGAGTGTTAGGGAGAGATGAATATTGTAATAATAAATAAAGTATATAAATATGTATGAAGGAAGGAAGATGGAAAGACTTAAAAAGAATATGAAAGAACAAAATATTATACAACCTAATAACCATGTCTTTTGACTACACAGACATAGTCATTTGAGTATGAAAAACTACGTAAAGTTGTTGAAAATAATGATTTCACATAGGAGGAAATGCCACCTACTAATGCAAAGCTTTGAAAGTGAAATACAAAATTATATTATGCATGCAATATGACTGAAGCCATATCAGAATTAACATTGAGTGAGCCCAGAAAAAAATATTAAAATATACTCAATGGCTGGCTTTTCATAGTTAAGTGGGTACATTTTATTTTTCTGCTCTTCTGTATTTTTCCAACATTGCCTAAACAATTATTTTACCTCTATCTTAAGATAACAAAATAAACTATTGAAAATAGGGTTAGAAAAAATGCAATGATGTTTTTAAGGAAAAGAAGGCCTCTGTACCCACCTTTATTGAATTTGTTTTTTAATTTTTATTTTTTATGGATTTCAGAGAGGTAGGGAGAGGGAGAGAGATAGAAATATTAATGATGAGAGAGAATCATGGATCGGCTTCCTCTTGCAAGCCCCACACTGGGAATGGAGTCCACAACCTGGGCATTAAGCTCACAACCTGGGCATGTGCTCTTGACCGGAATGGAGTCCATAGGTTGATGCTCTATCCACTGAGCCAAACCAGCCAGAGCCGTACCCACCTTTTCAAGCCACTGCTCTCCCGACCACTTATGTACAAACTCAGAGTACCAGCTCCTGCCAGGCAAGAGGCCACCACTGTGGACGCTCCCAGCTCATTCCTTCAGTGGCTGAGAACATGGGTCTTAGGGTTCATCTGTCTTGTCTGAAAACCTGGATTGTGCCCTTCTACTAAGATTTGTCAGCCTTGGCACTACTGATATTCTGGGTTGGATAAGAAGTTTAGCAGCATCCCACTAGACCACGAGTAGCATAGCTTTCCATGACAACAAAGAATGTCTCCAGACATTGCAGAATATCCCCTAACGTGCAAACTCTCTACCATTTGCAAACAATTGCTACTTTGGTAGTTATTAACTTTTTGATCTCCTTTTATTAAAATTAGCCTACCAATATATTACTCTCAGAGTTGTTGCGATTATTACATGTGCTCAATGTAGCTTAGCATATTATCTGGTACATTATGTGGTAAATGTTTAGGAATTCTTAGCCATGATGAGAAAAAGAATATTCTTATTTTAGTCACTATTATTATTGTTATGGGTTAAATTGTGTTCCTCAAAAGTGTGTGTTGAAGTCCTAACCCCCAGAAACTCAGAATGTAACCTTATTTGGAGCTAGGGTATTTACAGGAGTAATCAAATTAAAATGAGATTATTAGGGTGGCTCTTAATTCAATATGATTGGTGTCCTTATAAAAGTGGTAAGTTTATAGATATACGTGCACATAGTCAAACACCATGAGAAGATGAAAGCACTGACTGGGGAAATGCTTCTCCAAGCCAAATATACCAAAGATTGACAGACACCAGAAACCAGATGAGAAAAATGCAACACATGTATAGCCTCCTAGAGGAGGCAAACCTGTGGACACCTTGATTTTGAACTTCTAACCCCCAGAAAAGTGAGACAATAAATTCCTATTGTGTAAATCACCCCGTTTGTGGTACTTTGTTATGATAGGGCTAGCAAACTAATACAATTATTATTGTTTTTAATATTATTATCACCTTCTTGTTGTTGTTATTAGCATTTGTATTTCTCCATGAATCCACCTATTTCCCACAGAACTGATTCCTGTGCAGATGTCAGCAGGGTGTTAGATATGCTTTGTGCATGGCAGTAAAAGATAAGATAAAGTAAATAAAACTACTCGAGTTTCATTTTGGTTCTTCAGCAGCCAGCATCAAGATTTATTTGGAAAGTGTAAAATGCTGTTGAATCCTGACTAGGTTATAAATGACAAAACACTAAAATGCTGTCATCATTTCCATAGAATCATTCAATTTTAGACTCACAGAGACTCCAACAGCCACCTCAGACATTTTTTGGATAGAATGCAATTGTCAATTGTGGACCAAGTCTCTGAGGAAAATGCACCACATTCATGGGATATCGGGGTAAAAATCGGGAAGCGAGTTCCAATCCTGATTCTGCTCTTTTGCTTGAGGACTTATCCCAAGTCAGTTTACTTTTATTGACATCAATTTTATCCACTCTATATGATGTGAGTGGTGGCACTCAATGATTTCTTTGAAGCAGGATGTTTTTATATTTTAATATACAGAAAGAGAGCAGAAAGGAAACAAGAGTCAATAATAACATTTTTGGTTGTCTTTTCAACATATACTTCATTAATGATACGGTCGCTTTTGATTATGTTTCTTGAAAGATGGAAACCATCACACACACACACACACACACACACACACACACACACACGCTCACAGGATTGCCAAATCATCCTCATATACTTAGCATGGAAGAGATAAATAAAGTCTCCTCAGCAGAAAAGCATTGATATTTTCCTTCACATAAAATGCACATCTTCTTTCCAAGGGTTCTGGTGTACACAAAACTATCAGCATAAACTGAGGAGCCTACATAACATAGTGCCCGAAGGATTAATTTCTTAAACGCCATCATCTTGAGTTCAGGAAAATTAATAAGTAAAGGTTGTTCAGTGTAACATAATTTTATTTCCCCTCCTGTTTTCTTGGACCAAATTACTTCACTAGTGATAAGAAGACAAGTATGTTGATATGTCCTCAAGGCAGAAGTTGATCAAAATATCTCACAACAGGCATATCTAGCAAAACGAATGTGATAAATGCTCTTTATACACACGTGTACCTTCCAGATGACATTGTTAACATAAGAAACTAAGTTCAAAGAGTGAGTCTTTCCAAATATCACCTGTGTGTATTCTAATATTAGCAAATGCTTGCTTTATCTTCTTTAATGCACTGTTTGAAAGGAAAGATGGATTATAGTAGTAATGACTATGACAGCTGATTAGATTAACAGATGGACAGATAAACAGACAGACACAGTCACCAAATGCTTTGTTTACATAATTCCATTTAGAAATATCTGGAGGAAGCATTCTCTTTTACTTTTAGGGTAAAATTACTTCAGATGAAGCCCTCATGTCTAATATTGAAATATGCCCAAACATAAGTGTTTCTGTTTTGATCAAAATCTAACCTTTTAATTATTCTATGTACAGGATCTGGATATATTGTAGTGATCTTTGGCAAGAGAGAGAGAGATAGTAGAGAGGTGAGAGAGGTGGGAGGGGGAAAGAGAGGAGAGAAAGAGGGAGGGAGGGAGAGAGAGAGAATGAAAACAAAAGAGAAAAGAAAAAGGTAAAATTCAACCTTGGTCCTACTGGCCTGTATCTCTTACTCCCTGTTTCTTCACCCCCAAAATATACATACAACCAAAGACATACAGCGGAAGAAAAGCAAACAGGCAAACCCATTCACCAAATATACACAGTATCATCACCACTGTCATTTCCTCACTTTGGAGGACAATTGCCTACCACAGAGCTCTGTCTCACCCATCTCCCTCGACTTAGACATCTCACCCATCTGGATTTTCTCTTATTCCAGTGCCTTCCTTAGATAGGACACCTGGTTTCCCCATAATAACTAAACACTCAACTCAGGGCTAACTTAGCCTCTGCTATCAGATGACCCTCTTGAAACTTAATAATCTGGGTTTGCCCATCTGTCTGAAGTTGATTTCACCAAGTCCCACTGAAACATCCCCACGATATGGTATCAGAATGAACCTGAAAAACCACAGGTACTGAGTGTACCCAGCTGGGCAAAATAATCAACGAACATTTTCCCCCTGTTCTCCCTTCTTTTCCATTAAACAAAATATATTCTATAAGTAGAAATGAAAATATAGTTTAACGAATGAAATTTGCACCTTTTTTTTTTTCATGAGACACAACTGGAAACAATCTACATAAGTTTTTATTTGATATCAGTAAAGTTGTGTCCTGTAAGAGGGTGGGTTAGCTATAGAACACCATGGAGGATTCACTTCAGTGAGGGTGAACATCCCTGATACACTGAACACATTAATATCCCTTACGACACAAACTGCCTTCCCTGCTAGAGTCTAAAGGAAGATGCAATTGAAATCATATTCACTTCAATATATTAGTTTTATCTCTCAAGGGGTAAATTACCTGGCAAGATAAAGTGAATTTTTATCTGAGTGCATGCATTTACCCATGTAACCCCAGCACTGAGAAATGTAATGCAAATGTTTGCATTTCTCTCATAGTCCTCATTACATAGTTAGAATTTTCTTTTCTAGTTATTTTTTAAAAAATATTTCTTAATTATTTCAGAGAGAAAGATAGAATGATCAATGATGAGAGAGAATCATTGATCGGCTGCCTCCTGCACACCCCTACTGGGGATCGAGCCTGCAACCCAGGCATGTGCCCTGACTGGGAATCGAATCATGACCTACTGGTTCATAGGGGGAAGCTCAACCACTGAGCCACAGTGCCTGGGCTCTTTTCTGGTTATTAATGATAACACCCATTAGTCTACATGTGACATCTGTGTAGATAAGATGTGCCAGAGATGACAATGTTGGGAAAGTCATGTGATTGCACAAAGTACAGGAGAAAACACCAAAAGACAGAGAAGCAAGTGTATTGATTCTATCTCTCACTGATGCATTTTAGATGCCTGGCTTAGTGCCTAATAAAATAACAGGTGCTCCCTAAATATTTCAGTAAGTCCATTGATCAATTAATAAGTAAACTTGAGTGGTGAGATTTTATATTTTTGTTAAAAGTTTTAAATTTTAACATTATTGCAGACTGCACTCATTTCCCTTCCCTTTTGCACACTTCCACCACCCCCTGCATCTTCCTCCCCTGGCTTTTGCCCCACTATTATACATGTCCATGGGTTATGCACACATATGTTATTTTGCTAATCCCTTCACCTTCTTTACCCAGTTTGTATTTTACTTCTATTTCAAAATATGTTAAACTAGTGGCCCAGTGCACAAATTCATGCACATTGAAAGGAAATTAATTAGAAGAAATATTTTAATATCGCTATTTGTCCTTTCTCTATAATAGAAGTGTCAGAGATGAAAGAAAATTAGTAAAATGTACATGAAAACAATATATAAATTTATTAATAAATAAATAATAACAACATGATATAACAATAAAGACATGATATATAAACAAAAACATGATATAAAAACAACAAAAACATGATATAAAAATAACATGATGAAAACAATGACTGATAAATTGATTAAACTTATTCTAATATCTCCCTGTATACCACATTAAGAGTAAAAACACTTTCAGAGTCCTTGACTAATTTCCCTTGTGATGAAGTATTTACAACTTTAACGTTAACGTCACACGCTCTTCAAACTCGAGAGAAAACAACATATAACTGCCCATGTTTGGAAATGGATTCAGGTAGGAATATTCCTACTCTGTCTAGAGTTTGTCTTTGCGATTTATTAATAGTCATCGCAAACCCTGGCATCATGGGAAACTGTCTTCAAATTAATTTAAAGGGGAGGCCAGTGTCAGATGGGGACAAATCAGTTCTTGAAATCAGAACAACCACTCCTTCCCCAGATCCTGTTAATACTTCAGCCTTGATTATGTTAGGTCACAATCTTATGATAATAAATTTAGTACCATTACAAAGACCCCATTTACTATTAAGATTTCTCAGTAGCATGATGATTGCACCTACTTTCAATTTTAATTTATGACAGGGTGTTCCCAAAGGAGTAATACTATTAAGAAATTCGATGGGAAAATTTTCCTTTCAGCATCATCCACTGAATTGATGGAATCATCACTCAAATACGTGTGAAAATCTCCATTGAGTATATCCAAAATTTCTTCATTTAATTTATGAACATGCTCATTTTTAGGACAAAGAATCAACTTAACCATATATATATATATATAATCTACACTAATAAAAGAGAAACATGCAAATTGGTGTCACTCCACTATGCCCACCAGCCAATCAGGATGACTATGCAAATTAATCCAACAATGATGGTGGTTAATTTGCATATGCAGGCAGGGAGCGAAGACTGAAGGCTCCAGCGGGAGTGAAGAGTGAAGAGTGAAGACTGAAAAGGCTTGGTTTCTCCCCTGCGGCCACAGCAGAGAAGTCAAGCCTTGCTGCGGCTACAGCAGAAAACCCTAGCCTCGAAGCCTCGCTGTAGCCAGAGAGGAGAAGCCTCGCCTTGAGGCGTGGCTTCTCCGCTGCGGCCGGACCAAAGGCCTGGGTCCCGGGTGCTGGAGGAAAACCTGTGCTGGCAGCCAGGGGAAGGAAGGTCTATTGCGCGAATCTTCATGCAACAGGCTTCTAGTATATAATAAACTTGCTTAATTAGACCTGCTTTCTGTTTAGCTAAACTTTTTCCAGCCCAGTGAAGCACCCCAACTTCTCTTTGGGGGTAAAATATTTAACAGCAGCAGTGTTTGACTATATTCTGTGCAGTGAGGAAACCTGAAGTCATTTTCAAGGTCCACCATTTCTTCTTTTCAATCTGGTCAAGTTTCTAAACTTTCTAAACCTCTGTTTTCCAGCTAATGAAAAGAAAATAGGATTCTACTGAGTCTCCTATCTACCTACTCCAGGATTTCTGTGAGTATCAAATGAAATGAGGCATGGGAAAACACTTTACAGACATTTGGTTAAAGTGTAAAATGTTTCCACCTGGTTGTAAAGCAAGTCCTGTTCCTGGGCTGAAGAAACTGCAAGGAGGCTAGTCGCTAGGGAGAAGAAGCCAGGAGTTGCTACATGATGGGCGTTGCCATTTCTGGGCCGGGCTGAGTTGTGGGCCGTATTTTGCACCATGGGGTCTCAGCAGAGTTGGCTGTGATTTGGTGAGCTGTTGCTCTGGGGTTGTTGTGGGGCCTGTATCCCACTTGGGGGAAGCCAAGTGTTGCTTTGTTGGCACCAGTCCATGCTGTTCTTTTGTAAATGGCCAGTGTGCGTCACAGCAGCTCCTGCATTGAGCATCTGCCCCCTGGTGGTCAGCATGCATCATAGGCCGGACAGTCAGAGGGACACTTAGCATATTATCCTTTTATATATATAGATGTTAGATTCTTTCTCTTGCTTCATCATCATCATCATCATCACCATCTCCCTCTCTCTCTCATTGGAGGCTTGAGGCTAACCAATTTTAGGCCTAAAAAAATCTATCAATACATGTTGAATGAATGGTGGCTCGTGATCTCTAGATTGTGCCCCTGATATCTTGTTCTCGCCTCACACATTTTCTCTCATCACTTGTAGTCGTGTCAGTGATTTTAGCTGATATGTCTATGCAGAGATGTTTCGAATGAAAGTTTTTCAATCAGATTCTGTCTGACCTCCACATTCATGTACAGCTCTGCCAACTTGCTGTCCACCATTAGGAGGCTGACTGCACAGGCTATTTTCAAAGCCTACTTTTTTATTCTCTCCAGCCCTAATTCTACATCACATGCCATTTGGCATCTTGACTCTGGTCATTTTCTCTTGCTTCTGGTCTTTTCTCTCTTTAATTCATTTGCTTGGGACTGATAATTAGAATGAAGTTGGTTAATTCACTGTCCTTCCAGCATCTTTTGTTAACTCATAATGCTCTATATTACAAAATTAACCTTATCAAGGTCTATAAGACTCATCATGATATAACTTCTTTTCAGTCTGGTCAAGTTTCTAAACTTTCTAAACCACTAACCACTTTGCCTTTAGTGTGATAATCTGGCAATTCCCAATGATCTTATGGTTATTTCGGGTAGCTTTGCACTTTTATGGACAATTGAAAAGAAAAATCTGTCCATTTGGAATGCCCGTTAATCTTAGCTATGTAGCAAAATGTTTTTATCTATTAAGTCTCATCTTAAATATTTCCTTCTCTGGGAAGACATGCCTAGCTCTCAGGGGAAGATTGAGATTATATTGTCTGCATATCATATACATTTTGTCCCTATTCTCTAACATTTTGGTGGGTTTGAGTGGAGGTAGACAAATTTAGGGAATTTCTAGAATGAATGCCCTGGGGAGAAATGGGTGTTTTACTTTTTCCCCAGAGCATTTGGCATATGAGGCCACATGTTCACACTTAAAAATTTGCATGAAACATTGCTAAGATTAATATAAGAAAAAATTAATTCAAACACAAATTCCAAACAATAAGGTTGAGGGGATTACAGTTGCTGAGTTTTAGTGCCAAAAGAATTGGCCAAGGGGAAAAACCAGGAATGCCAAGTGAAAAAATTAGCAAGAATAAGCAATCAGCATTTTTTAAATCCACTCATCTACTGATGGGCACTTGGGCTGCTTCCAAATCTTAGCTTTTGTAAATAAGGCTGCAATAAACATAGGGGTGCATATATTCTTTCAACTCAGTGTTTCAGAATTCTATATATATATATATATATATATATATACACACACACACACACACACACACACACACACACACTGCACACACTGAGTGGCCAGATTATTATGACCAGACAGATTATTATGACCACCCCATCAGTACTTCGTTGGACCACCTTTTGCCTTCAAAACTGCGGCGATTCTTCTTGGCATTGACTCCACGAGATGTTGAAAGGTGATGCGAGGAATCTGACACCATGCCTGATGAATAGCACTGTCCAGTTCTGTGAGATTTGATGGTTGTGGAACCAGCTGCCTGATGGCTCTTTTAACTTCGTCCCACAAATGCTCAATTGGATTGAGATCTGGTGATTGTGGGGCCACCTAAGCAAGGTAAAGTCTCCCTCATGTTCTTGAAACCACTCCTGCACAATAGGAGCACTGTGGCATGGCGCGTTGTCTTGTTGGAAGAAGCCATCTCCATTGGGATATGCCATCATCATGATAGGATGAACTTGATCAGGTATGTTGTGCTATTGAGACGTTTATAATGATCTGGCCCTCTAGCAACTTCAGTGGGAAATTATAGCTAATTTGCATACAAACATCAGGTGGTCATAATAATCTGGCCACTCAGTATACATATATTCCCAGAAGTGGAATTGCTGGGTCATAAGCAGTTCCATTTTCAATTTTTTGAGGAAACTCCATACTGTTTTCCACAGTGGCTGCAAAAATCTGCATCCCCACCAAGACTGAAAAAGGTGAAGGAACTAAGAAAACAACAATAAAAATACCTCATAAACAGACAACAGTAGGGTGATTACCAGAGGGAAAGGAGGTGGGGGGAAGTGGAAGAGAGTAAAAGGGAGGATAAATGGTGATGAAGGAGATTTGACCTTGGAGGGTGAACACACAATACAATATACAGATAATCTATCTAAATAAAAGCCTAAGTGACCATTATGACCGAACAACCAGAACAACTGGAACAACTGGAACAACCAGTTGTTATGACAATCACCAGGGGACAGATGCTCAATGTAGGAGCTGCCCCCTGGTGGTTAGTGTGCTCCCACAGCCAACCTCCCATGGCTGGCCAACCGCCTGAGGTCCCTCTCCCTGGCCAACTGGCCCCCATCAGCCCCTGGTGCTAAACCATTTGTAGATGACCTGCTTCTGGGTTGGGGTTTCATACGTAGCAGAGCAGCTCCCTCGCTGCAATCGATTGAAAGTCAGCCCTTGACACAAGGGTTTGTCTCGCTCCCATCCTCTCCCTTCCCCAGGGGCTGCCTGCCCGCTGCGATAGTGGCATGGTGGCAAGAGAAGGAGGGGAGAGGGAGGCAGGGAACTGCGCAGTGGCGGGGTAGCATTGGTGTCCAGTGTCCATTTCTTCCCCGCCCAGCCCGGCGACCGTCGCCTCCTCTCCCAACCCCACTGGGGCCTTTGGGCCCCGGGGTGGGATGGGAAACCAGAGGTGGGTGGCAGTGGATGTGGCCCTTTTCCCAGAGTGGCTGAGGGCTGGCTGCCTCCTCGGAGCCAGTGGCCAACCTTCTGTAGTCCCATCCTTTCCCACCCCCCCCCCAGGCATGAATTTATGCACCGGGCCTCTAGTGTATTATAAAATTGTACACCTCAAACTTACTTATATACGTTTATATATATTTAACCAATGTCACCCCAATAAATTCAATATATATATAAAAAAAGTTTTTAAAAACATATGCAATCACTAGGTGGTTTAGATAAATTCTGAACTTAAATTGTCAAACTCTGTAGTAAATATTGTTCCCCTTCTTATCTGTTATTTGTTGAGAAATATCCACATAGATGGTAGGGTACACACAAGGACATTCCTTCACTCCATAACCATCTTCATGGTTATTTTATAATCCCTAATTCATGTATGTCTCCCAACCAGACTATGAACTCCTTGGAGATAGAGATAGTATTTTATACATCACATTAATTTTAGTTCTTAGTCCAAGTTCTAAGCTAGAATAAGCAGCAATGAATGCTGCTGGTTAAATGAATGGATGGAAAATCATCATCAGTTTGCAATAAGAAAATCACCTAAATAACTGAATGGAAGTACAGTTATGAGAAAGTTCCTCCTGAAATATCTTACTGACCAAGATAAATTAAAATGGTGCCCATTTCTACTTCCCTCAAACACCCCACATCCCTGCACCTCTTTGCCACATCTCAGTCTAGCAGCAACCTAACAGGCACTCAGTAAACCTTTCATAACCACGGAGATGTATTCCCAAAGAAGTGGTGCTGTGCAGAGAATGAATTCTTGCTGAATTCCGCTCACTTCTGACAGGGGCGTACACTATTCCTTGAAACCGTGGGAGCTCCAGAACAGCAGCCAAGAAGTACAGCAACTGCCGAGAGAGCCCTGTCCCTGCTGATGATGGAAGGGTTTTTAGAATGAAGCTTATTGATCCTTGGCAAGAGAATGCTGCCATTGTGAATTCTCACTCCATGATACTGAGGTTTAAAGCCCATTGTAAAAGCCCTCTTGCCTAACCCACTAAGCTGACACTATTGAAAATGTTGATGAGGCTTCCCCATTCACTAGTGGTGGATTCCTGGAAAGGCTTTTTTTTTTTTTCCAGGATGTGAGCTCATTTCAAGTGAATCCCGTAGTTGCCTCTCTCTGAGGGAAGCAGATCCATTAGGCAATAATTTTTGAGGAAGGGACCCGCCATGCTCTCACTTGTCAAAATGAATTGCTTGCTAAGATGTCTGCTTTGCAACCTCTTAAGGTAACTTCTACTTCATAAAATCAGCGGTTATGAAAAGTTAGAAAGTGTATTATTGTTCGTTGAGTTTCCTAAAAGCAACCAGCGATGTGATTCAGGATCATAGAATTGCATGTTTCAGAGAAGCCTCAGAAATTACCTGGTGGCATTGGCTTACTTGAATTCCTGCCCAGACATTGCTCAGTGAGTCATCCATTAGGGTCCTACCACCGACAGACGGCGCTCTGGCCAACTCTCACACAGCTAATAGGTGATTTCAGGCATAAAGGCCTAATCCCTGTGGATCCACACCTTGTGTGGGCATAGCAACCAGTTTCAGTGACTGGAATGGCCGCACCTCCCCTGCAAGCTCTCTGGTTGCAATTTGGTATGTATTGAATGTCTATTACATGGCGGGCACACGGTGCATGCGTTTCCACATGGCTGCATCTAACTTTCACAATTTGGGAAGTTTCTCACAGCATTCTCATTTATTAAAATGATGACATTTAAGCATGGACAATTTAACTATGCCTAAAATCACAAAGATGAAGTAGCAGAGAAAGAATTAGAAACTAGGTTGCCTGATTTAAATCCTAATGCTATTTTCTAGGCTCTCCACATGTGACCTCTCACTCATTGTTTACTTGGTAGGATTTAACCCATCATGCTCAGATGATGCCAGGTGATGTCTGTCCATTATCTGTATTTCCCACACTTTTCAACTTTTCATTATATGATTTAATATATATATATATATATATATATATATGTATATATATGTGTATATATATATGTATATGTATATATATATATATATATATGTATGTAAGGGGTGTTCAAAAGTAGGTTTAAAGCTGAGTTTATTCTTGTGCTATTATTTACTAATTACTGTATTATTTATTTACATTACAACTGTAAACCTACAATAATAACCGGTTTCGTTTGGTTTCCTCTTTCTTATTTTCCCTTTCTAGTGCCTCCCTCCTAATCTCTGCGATCAATTCTCAAAACAAACTACCTCCATTGATACACCCACTCAAGCACACGGGACGCATAACAGTGTTTGCACATATGTGCCATATACTTAGAGTTCATAGATGAGAAGTCAACCTCCCCCAATTTCCCTTTACTGTGACCATGTATCCTTTATCACACAGGTACTTTATCATGGAAGTTAGATGGGCCATTTGAATCCTTCTCAAAATAGCAGTTCAGAAAATAACTGCTCAATATTCAGATTTGCCATTGGAAAAGGAACTCTATTGACTACTCAGTACACACTTTATCATGTAGCCTAAATGTAGTGTGTGTGGCGGTGGAGGTGGGTGGGGGTAAGTACTCACAGGCATTTGCAAACACTGGAGCAGCACAGGAAACATATCTGCAATAACATATCTGTTCTTGCATATATTAAAAATACTATAATGTTACATTGCATATGGATATATTTTGTTACAATATATGAAATAGAATTATTTGAAATCTGGCTATATGAAAAGGTTGATGTGACGTATAAGAAAAACACAATGCGGGGAGATTTCAAATAAAATACTAACACAAAAACAGTGCTATGCTTCTAACCAAGCCTATGCGGTTAGACTTATTTATGAGAATTCAGTTTGTTCAACCTCTGTTGGTAGGCTGTCATATTTTAAAAATGGTGAGTGTTACTCTTCATTTCTTGGGAAATGAGGAAAACGTAAAACACACTTTATTATAAAGTTGCTGTTCTATGGAAACATTAAAGTCTGTTCCGCTGGTGCAACGTCCCCTATCAGTGCACAGCAGGACAGTATTTATCAGTCAGGTGCGAACATAATGGCATTGCCAAGCCGAACAGACAACAGATTCCACTGTAAGTTTAGAGAACACACGGACATGCTCTTCAAAATGATGTTCCTTATACTCACCTTCCCTAAAACCTGATGTCACAATATTATATCTTCGCTCTGCGAAAGCATTTTCACGTCAGCCCTAGAAATAGTCCTTTCCTGCTATAAAATCTGCCCTTGACCCACGAAGGAGAGGCTTCTAGAGGAAACACACACAGAATGGTGTGATGGAGAGATTATGGAGCCCAGAGTCAGGCTCTCCTGGGTCTACATCTGGGGTGTGTGAATGTGTTTTCAAGTTTGTGTCACCAAATAGAGACTAAATCCTTGAAATGGAATCTAACTTAGTTATTTGATTCTCAGTGTGGGCAAGACTGGGTACTTATCAAACAGAATCCAAAGAAATCAATGCATAAAATTAATGCATCTGTCCACATATTTGAGGCTGATTAAAGTCAAGCAGGGTTAACCATGTATATAGGAAATGTATATCTAAGCTAAAACATATATACATTTTCCAAGTAAAACTTTATATATATATATATACATACATACATATATATATATGTGTGTGTGTGTGTGTGTGTGTGTGTGTGTGTACATGAAGGTTAATATAAAGGCAAAGAGTTGAAAAGTATTAATTGGGAGAATGTAGGAGCTGAAAGCATACAGCACAGGATTAAAACAAAGTCTGGAATCAAGCACTTATGGTTTGACCTTCAAGAGGTCAGTAACAAACTCAGGCTGCATTGCATCAACGTGGACATTCATATCAAATATATAAAGGACCTGGCGCCTGACGGCACCTAATACCTGATAGCTATTGCATTGGCATGGCCCAAGGTTATAAGGCTTGGCTATTCATAGAAACCCTTTATAGATTCTTCAAAATAAACAATCCTGCCTAGACAGAACCACATTATTATTCTGTTTTTTAAACAAAAGAAGTGGAGTAATTTACTGCCTTTCAGATAAGCTCAACGTTCATATATTGTCACCTGGGGCCAAGGAAAACATTGGTGGGAAAGCAACTGGCAGACATAGATAGGACTGTTTCCTCTCTAAGTGCCTTCGTGCCTCTGCAATGATGGTCCCACACACAGATTTCTCCAAGCCTGGGAGGAGATTACTGCCCAATGGCGCTCTCTACCTGGGCACTGAAATAGCCAGAGAGATGTCCTTCCCATAAAAAGCCTTATGTTAGTCCATTTACTCCAAGTGATCAATAAATCCCAGTTCTTGATTTTACCCCAAGCATTCACCTGCCGCTGATATAAAATCAAATGAAAAAGTTTTAGCCTCAAAGAAGAAATCATCTCATACAGAAGGTGCCATGAACGAACTTAGGGACAACAGAGCCATGTGAAGCATTTGAGCTGTGGTGTCAGGATGGTTGGGTTTGGAGAGATGTCTAAGTTTCTGGATTGTGACTAGGTGAATAAAAACATTTATTAAAAACGCAGGGGAACATATAACATGTAGACGGGGAAGAAAGATGCATTTATTTTAGGTGTGATAGGTTGAATTGTCAAGGGGGGCATTAAATGTGATGCATTTATGGCACTAGATATAGAGCTCTGGATTTCAGAATAAGTTGACAGTGGCCCATAAATTAGAGTCATTACCAGAAAAATGAGAGTGGGTGAGATCCCCCAGGTGCAGACGTTAAAGAAAAGAAAGAAATGTTCTGAGAACACATTAAAAATAAATATTTAAGAGACAGGCAGAGGAAGTGAAGTCCAGGATGGAAGCAAAGAAAGAGTGAGTCAAGGAAAGTGGTGTCACAGAAGTCAAGGGGAGAGAGGATTTTGAGGAGGGCAACATCAATGACATGAAATGCAGCTGAAAAGCCTAGTGAAAGGGTGCATTTAGGTTTGAAGCACTTTTATTAGACTGGGCACTAAGGACGGGGACTGGCCAGGCACAAAAGAAAGAAGCCTCGGTCTAAAAGCCAGAGAATCAGCATTCACATCCAGCCTCCAGATAAAGCACAGTATGAACCAGCATAGCCCTTCACCTCTGTGAACCTGAATGCCCTTTTGCAAAAAGGGATGGCAAGAACAGGTTGAAGAAAGATGGGATGCAAGAATGAGTGTGGAAGAAACTTCTTACTTCTGATATTTTTTCCCATATAAGCTATTTAATGTGCTACTCGACTTTGGAAAGAGATCTAGAAAGCAAGCATGCAGATGGACATACAAGATTGAGCACAGAATATAATGTCTTTATATTGCATGCTAGCACCCACCAGATAGCACCCATCATGGGAAATATTCTAAAAACCAAGACAGCATAAAGCAGCCAACTGACCTTAGCCCCTAGCATGGGTCATTTTAGGGAGATATAGCTTGTGCACAAACACAGTAGTCAAGGTGGTACAATAGAAGCTATATGGGCCAAGAGCATGTTTCCCATTCACAAAAATGGACCTGGGTATTGAACTGCTGAATGACCAGTGTCTGAAATCAGAGATTATGATGAACTCCCCAGAGAAAAGAGTGTTCTGCCTACAGATTGCCTTTAGACATGAGAATGCAACATGAGCTCTTCTCTGGGTCTCCAGCCCTACATTTATTTATTTATTTATTTATTTATTTATTTATTTATTTATTTATTTACAGTCTATTGGTTCTGTCTCCTTAGATAAACTTGACTCATAGACTAATACAGCCCAGTAAAAGAGACTAACTCTAAAAAGAAGCCTAGAGAATTCAAACTTATTTCATTGTAACACATGGCCCTGTACTTTAATAAAACATGTATAGTTTCTCCAAATTAAATTTGGATTACTATAATTTAAGCAAATACTAATGGAGGTTGTTTTGGTTTTGGTTTTAGGATTGTATGTATTTATTTTTAAAAGCATAGTAGCATTTTTTTTTAAAAAAATAAAAACTCTAGTATCTTTAGGATGCACTGTCTGTGGCCATCAGAAATCAATCTATTTTCAGATAATCTGCTTAAGGATTACAGGGATTAGTCAATATTTATTAATCAACCCTTCTGTTTTAATTTCATCTAAAACCAGCTCCGCTGGGAAAGAAGTGGGTTACTTTTTATCTCTTTAAAAAATAAACAAGAAGAGCATTTGTGAAAATAAAGTTGGCTTTTGATTTGTGTTTCTAGTTGCTACTATTTATGATTACAATTTTAAAGTTGAAATTACTATTTGGCAGAAAATATTAATATAAATTTGATTTGGTTTTTAAGGGTTGATAATATTCTAATGTTGTATATCTTTTTAAGTTTGTGACTTATATTATGTTAATAAATTATTTCTAAAGGAAGATACTTCAATTTTTACAATTCCACTATTTTCTTATGGTAATAACATAAATTTATTATTCCTTTTCAGGGAGGATGAATAACTGCTGATGCATGTCATTGACAGTCAGTAGCAAATGGCCTGGTTCTTGATTCTTAATTCTAACTCAATGCTTTGGAAATAGGAACAGGACATATTTTTGTGTAGTCTATGTTAAGTTGAGATATATGATTACATGTTTAATAAATCAAACCATGACCCATATGTCTAATATGTTTCCTAACACAGGCCAAATAGAAAGCAAGAGACTGTGTCAGACTCAAGCATCATCATTTGCCAATAACATGTCTTTGGTCATGAGAAGATGCTTGCCACTTTATTAACAAATCACTCCTGAATTATTTTAGCAGAATAAATTATACAAGAACCTGAAGGAGCTAGGGGAAGCAATGAATTAATTTCTCTCTAAAAGCAGATTTCCTTTCACGACAGAAACATAGATGCTGCCTCTGATGCTTTCATTTGGTAATACACACCATAACTGATTGAGTAATAACCTGATTATAGAAAATTTGGGTGGCTGACCTAACACTTTGATTAAAGTATTGACTTTGATTTATGGGTTCTGGGAAGACCGTAATTAAATGAAAGCAACTTATAAACCGTAATGAAAAATATTTTTTCCTATTGCATCCCCTCCTACATGTGGAAAATATGAGTTAAGTTGGATGGTGGTTGATGTTAGTGACTCTTTAACACTGGATGACACCGCTGTGGACCAGCATGTGGAAGTCCCTCTGAAGCAGAGACTTGGTATCTCAGAGATAAGCTTTCTTCTTGCCTAGGAAGCAGCCAGAGAACGATGGGGCATGAACAAATATGTATCGTCTGAACCTGGCATTACTAAGCCATTCTGGTTTTAGACTTTTAACATATTTAAATCTTTCACTAAAAATATATTATTCAGTCATTTAAAATATTTCATTAATTAGGTAAAAAGTAAAAAAATACATACAATCCTTATAAGCAGCCTTGATGCACTCTGCGATTTTGTTAAGTTGACAATCCATTGCCTCTCATTGTCTAAAAGTTATCATAAACTAACATGTGATTGTCCATAGTGTCACTAGGTGTGCACATGTCCCTTAGTGGAGTTATCATGTGCTAACCACGCCCAGATGAGCTAAACATTTGGCAACATACATCAGCATGATTTAGACAGAATTAAGACTAGGCAGAGATGGAACGATGGAATGAGAGTCTAAAGAGAAAGAAACAGATTGACATTGAAGTGAAGAATAGCATTACCTTCTCTGCAGCTTTATAGATGATGTTAAGTTTATATGTCAAATAATTACTAAGCATTCGCCTTGTTCCAGGCATATAAGGCAACAGGAGGAGACCAAGAAGATAATACAGACACTACCTTCAACGTGCTCATAGTACACTGGGAAAGAAACCATTTGAGACAAATCAGGATGTCCTAGTTTTGTTACAAAATGTTGTCATCAAAAAGCTATGAACACATAGTTGGGTAAGACTGGCTTTCATGACAGTATGTACTAAGAATTCTCAAATGAGTTGCTCATTATTATGGCTCTTCACAGATGAACAGAGGCTTTCTATAGAGGGCGAAGTCTACAGACTCAACTTTATGCAGAAGAAAAAGAATGCCCAGTAACAGGGTCACCAAACTGCTTAGAATTTAGAAACTCTAGTTGTTATTCACTGTTCCCCCCACTATATGGAAAACAGAAAGATGCTGGAGAGACAGATTTTTGTCAAATTGGGAAGTACTCTGCAATTTACGTACAAGCAACGGAGAACCATCAATGGGTTAAAAGGAAAGAGCTCTTCTGAGGTCTGTCTTTGAGCAGGTCAGCTTAGCACATTGAATGAGGGAGGGAGGAAAGGGGACGATGGCAACACAAGAGGGTTGGAAAGGAAAGACATGACCTATAACCTCTGCTTAAGTAGCAGAGGTGTTGAAATAGGTTAGATGACCACTTGCTTAAGTTGTGGAAAGAATTCTGGTAAAAGATAGGAATGGTTGATGAATGACCTGTATTATCCTTTTCAACCCTAAAATTGTAACGTTTTCTAGTCCTCCAAAATATGGTAGACTATGCACAGTTTTAAAGTCAGAGTTCCACATTAAAATCTCACCATGCCACTTGAAAAATGGGAATTGGGTACATTCTTTAGCCTCTTGGACTCTATTTCCTCATCTGTCAAATGGGCATAAGCACTAAACTTTGTTGTGAGGGCTGTGCTTAGCCCAAGGCCTGGTACATGGTAAATGCTTAGGAAAGTGATTCTGCAGTCACCTAAACGGAGAAGCAACCCAGCCTGCTGGCTCTCGTTTTGCTGCATTTTGCTTTAAGAGGTCTGCACTAATCTTGCACCTTTACTGCAAAGCAACGTGCATATCCTGCTGTTGATTAAATGCCTCTCTTTTCCATCCCATCCCATCCCATCCCTGTGAACAGGTGTATATTTGGATCCTCTATGTTAGCAGTGAACCCTTAGAAATGTTCCCAGGATCCATCTGGCATGAATCCTAGTAAATGACAATACTTAGACCAAATTACAGAAGATTGAAAGTGCCATTTGTTCAGCTACTGAACCAATGAAAGGACACCTCCCCTCCCTCCCCGCACCCGCCCCCTCAAGAAAAAAAAACAATGTTCAGCAAGGCAAAGATCTGTGTAAGATAAATAGTCTTTCTCTTCGTTCTGGGAGAGTAAACTAGTTGCTTCATGTCATCAATATTTTAAGATGCTTTGAAATGTGGTTATGTTAGAAATACAAGGGATATCTGGAACGGCATTTTATTCTCCAGTGTATGCTTGTGATTCTCCTCATTTAAACTTCCTTTTTACTAACAGCTGTTGAAACAATGAGCACAGGGGTTTCTTTGTCTTAAGTATATTTAAGTGATATATTCCTTATCCCCCTCCAGGTCTCAAAATTAATTTAGGGTTAAGATAATATCCTAAATTTATGATAAAATTGCTCTAATTTCTTAAATTTTTGTTACATGCTGAGCCAATCTCTGTTTTAGGTAGTCACCTATTCCTATTTAAAACTCCCCAGGCCACCTGGCCGGTGAGGCCCAGTTCGTTGGGCATTGTCCTGTGCACCAAAAGATTGCCGGTTTGATTCCCAGTCAAGGGCATATGCCCAGATTGTGGGCTCTATCCCCTGCAGCTAACTGATGTCTCTCCCTCTCCCTAAAAATTAATAAAAATATATTT
The DNA here is from genome assembly GCF_964212035.1 of Myotis nattereri. NCBI lineage: Eukaryota > Metazoa > Chordata > Mammalia > Chiroptera > Vespertilionidae > Myotis > Myotis nattereri. The sequence goes on from NC_138090.1 coordinate 10,550,425, forward strand.
TAAAAAAAAAACCAACGGGGAGGAGAAAACCATCTATTGTTTCACTTTCCCCTAACCCAGTGGTCGGCAAACTGCGGCTCATGAGCCACATGTGGCTCTTTGGCCCCTTGAGTGTGGCTCTTCCACAAAATACCACATGCAAGTGAGCACATACAGTGCGATTGAAACTTCATGGCCCATGCACAGAAGTCGGTTTTCGGCCTGGGCAAGTCTATTTTGAAGAAGTGGCATTAGAAGAAGTGGGGTGTTTTGGTCGGTCGGTCGGGCGACGGGAGACGCGGCGCAGGCGGGCCGTGGGATACGCAGAGCCGGGGAGGCGCCAAATATCAACAGTACTTAAACTATATAGGTAGGTGAATAACAATGTACTTACCTAAAATAGTTTAAGTTTAAAAAATTTGGCTCTCAAAAGAAATTTCAATCATCGTACTGTTGATATTTGCCTCTGTTGACTAATGAGTTTGCCGACCACTGCCCTAACCTATAGCTCAGAGGGCAGGAAATACATATTCATGGTCTGTTTCATATTATGATATTAGGACTTACAAAGAGAGTGTGTTTGGATGAAAATTTTAGGAGATTCTTCCCCATAGATGGCATAATTAGAGTGAAACTGGGCTTTGATTTTTGTCTGACTTCTGCTTCTTGACTGTCCCAGTTGTCTCAGTATTAGATGCATGGAGATGACATGGAAGAAAGAAGAGAGCATAATTTTTCATCTTTCTCCTAAAGCCACTCCTCACATGAGCATTCAGCAGGAATTGGAGGAAGTTGGATTGGAGGACAATCAGAAAGGCAAGATACAGATCATTTCGATTCATTCCTTCTTTTGGATGCCAGTGGATTCCCTTGCCTCTTAGCTCTCTCCCTGCCTGTGGAAAGAAGTGCTCAGTAAAACCAACCTCCTCACGTAGCAGATGGAGATGAGTTTATGAGCTGAGACTCTGCTCTACTTCAATTACCCATCTGTCATTTTATATTAAAATCATGGCCTGGTGCCTGGCCACATTAGCTCAGTGGTTGAGCATCTACCTATGAATCAGGAGGTCACAGTTTGATTCCCTGTCAGGGCACATTCCGGGTTGTGGGCTCAATCCCCAGTAAGCAGCGTGCAGGAGGCAGCCGATCAATGATTCTCTCTCATCATTGATGTTTCCAGTTCTCTCTCCCTCTCCCTTCCTCTCTGAAATCAATAAAAATATTTTTTTAAAAAATACGCATGTCCTGGTGCTCTTTCTCCTTCTATAAAGGTTATACACTGTGCTTGTTATCTCTGTATCTACAAGGCATAGAACCAGGTCATGTGGTGGGGACCAGGTAAATGTTTGTTGAACATCTGAATAGCATCCATCCATGCATGGGTGTCATTTAGAATGTAGCAAAGCATGCATTAGTAATGGTTAAATTATGTTGGTCCTTGCATGTTAAAAAGTGCTCTAATAATATTGCAATAATAATAGTTTTCTACTATTTTGCACCTGCGTTATTATTAGCGGTAATAGTAATAACAATAATAGTTATCCTTAGGACCTAAAGATGCCAGGTCCTAGGCAGTTTATAGTGAAGACAGAAGTGTCCATGACTCCATCCTATTACAAAGACGGACGAGTAAGAATGTAAAAGTACAGGTGTTGCTTTCAGATGCCGAACGAAGTTCCCTCTTTTGCCAGAAGCACTGAGATTTTGGCCTCTGGATTATCTTTTTGTTAATGGTGACTGTGAAGAGCCGTCCATAAATGTGAAATAGCCAGAAGCATTGGAGGATAAAATTGCAAAGTCAATGTCCAAATACATAGCTGGAAAAATTATTATCTCATTACCAGTCAGGCCAGTTTTATGCACATTACTTTTAATTATTTGTATTTTTCCTCCAGGGACAGCAAATAAAAGTCTGCTACAATGGAAAACACTGTAATAGGATAATACTCTCCTGTTTTCCTTGTAGCCTTTTTAAAAGAAGCTTGTTGAATTGCAAGGCTGTTGCTGTAAGGTATCAGGAGACTCTGAGCGCGTGTGTTCTTTTTTTTAAAAAATATATTTTATTGATTTTTTACAGAGAGGAAGGGAGAGAGATAGAGAGTTAGAAACATCGATGAGAGAGAAACATCGATCAGCTGCCTCCTGCACATCTCCTACTGGGGATGTGCCCGCAACCCAGGTACATGCCCTTGACCGGAATCGAACCTGGGACCTTTCAGTCCGCAGGCTGACGCACTATCCACTGAGCCAAACCGGTTTCGGCAAGCGCTTGCATTCTTGACATCAGTCCGCCCCACCCCAGGACTGGTGCACGCCACTTCATCTGAAGTGGGTCTGTTTATCTGGAAGTAGGGGTCGACTGAAGTCCTAAATCCTCGCACGTTGATTAAGTAGGAATAGAAGACTTAGTCCATGTTAAAGTGCTACTTGCTCTGCAAGTTAATGACACATGATTGCAAATCAAAAGACTCAAATATGATCCTTCTCACTACCATCTATTGACTCAAATATGATCCTTCCCACTACCATCTATTGATATCATTATTTCTTTAACCCATGCTCCTTCCCTATATTACTGGGTATTAATACATTTTTCCATACAGTGTTTGTATTAAACAGTAGAAAGAATGTTCAGGGTTTGGCAAAAATAGATGTATCTATGTAATAAAAACAAAAAATGCACCCTAGCTGGTTTGGCTCAGTGGATAGTGTCAGCCTACAGACCGAAGGGTTCCAGGTTTGATTCTGGTTAAGGGCATGTGCCAGGGCTGCAGGCTTGATCCCCAGTATGGGGCATGCAGGAGGCAGCCAATCAATGATTCTCTCTCATCATTGATGTTTCTATCTCCCTCTCCCTCTCCCTTACTCTCTGAAATCAATGAAAATGTAAAAAATAAAATGAAATAAATAATGCAATAATTAATAAATGAAACATGAATAAAGTCTGTGTTTTGCATACACACAACTGTGAACTTACTTCTGCTCACCCCCATGTTCAGCACCATTAATGTTTCATGAGATTGAAACCTCATTGTACACGTTATTAGTTACCAATTTTATTCTTCTATCTTTATCCTGCTACCAGAAACAACTGTCTTCCCCAATGGTATTTTTAAAGTTCATTTAGCAGTTTTATTTTGGTATTTACCTCCATGCATCTAAATGATACGTACATCCTGTTATCTCCCAACTAGTCCAATTTGATTTTCTTTTATGTTGGCTGTGGTTGAGCTCTTCCATACTCCTGACCTTTCTACCTTCTACCGAATACATTGTCTCAGTTGTCAGATAAATTAATATTTCATTGTTATTGTTATAGCCATATAAAGTGTTATTACTGAGCCAAGAAATGCACAATAACTTCATTCCCTGTTTTGAACAACTGTTTTGTTGTTTTGTTTAGCAATAATTGTCTCATTCTCCTTTTATCAATTTTCTGTGAAAATCTAAGTGTGTCTGCACTTTCCCAGGGTTTTAAAAAGATACCTTTCAATATAACTCATTATACAGTCAAAAAGTCAGACAATGTGTTAGGTTTTTTCTTCTTTTTTAAAAAATTTCCAAGAAGATTCCCCTCACCTCTAGACACCCGCCATTCCCTGCTCCAGCCATACCTGCTGCTCCCAAACCCTACTAGGCTGTCCCCTTGGAACTCCCCTCTCTTCTCTTTGTCATGTGTCCTCTCAACATACATTTCCCTTTTATTCGATGTGCCGCAGTATATTTCCTAATTTTAGAGGAGTAGATTCTTTAAAAGTTCTTGGAAATGGTACCTGACGTGCAACAGGAATGTGTTGTGAAGAGTTACAATGAGGTTCAGTGAGGAACCATACATCTAGGAGGATGCAGGGGAAGATGAAAGATGGTACTCACAGCTGGGAGCTTCATAGCTTGAAGAATGGAGCGGGCCTCTCTCAGCATCCAGTCCACACTTCTCACTCAACCACAAAGGGAAAGTGATCGAAAGAAAGTCAGGGGCAGCATCAGACTTAGTGCTCCCATCTCCTGATTAAGCAGCCAGGTCTTTCCTCCCCACTGTACCACCTGTCAGGTTTGTGCTCGGTACCTTTTGTGAATATTCCTTTCAATATTCAAAACTTGCAATGATATTGTGCTATGTGCCTCACTATGATTATGACTGTTTTACAGGTGAAGACATGGGAGAAATGTTATAGAAACTGATCAAACTGTACAACTAGTAAGTGGTAGATTGAGTCTTGAGACTTTTACACACACACACACACACACACACACTCACGTGATATTTGCATTTAAACATTTGCTGTCCATTTCTATTCATGAGCTGAAAAAATAAAAATAAAATTGTTAAGTAACCAAGACCCTCCTTTTCAATGTTTCATGAGCTCCTCCCCCAAAAAATAATTGGTAATAGGAGTAGCAACACTTGATGTTATTACTGCTAAGCCCCAGCTTTCTCTAAAGGTCAGCTAGAAATCTTCCAAAGGGCAAAGCTGATGCCATGCCTGCAATGCCCGTGCAGGCGAATGGCAGCCATGGCTGTCTGAAGTGTTTTTCTCCTTAAATGAACCAGTGTTTAAGGGACTTCAAATTCCTAACCTGTCTTTTTTTTAAATCACATTGAGTATGATGACATTTGCTTTACAATTTAAGGTGACTAGCATTGTCCCTACAAAGCTGTAACATTCACATAATAGTTATTGGAATCTCCTGAGCAATGCTGAGACAATATGAACGTTACCCATTGAAATAAAAATACATTAATGAATAAAAATTAAAGTCACTTCCACTTTTCAATAACTGTATCCTGAATGCGCCTTGTTGACATTCCAGCTGCACAGGTGAGCAAGCTGTCCCTGTCTCCAAAGGAGGAAATTGCCCAATTACAAAGGGAATGGATAGGTCAATAACTTAGAAATACTGTGAGGATTGGTTTATAAAGCACCGTATGATATGGAACAATCTCCAATATGTACAACTAGGAAATACAAAATATGAAAAATGACTAATTTATACAGTTTAGTTTGAGTAAAAAAAATAAAGGATAACCACTTAAAAGTATTTACTCAAATTATTTCTCTTGGTTATACAGAAAGTTATTGAAAGATTATATCTAGTATTAATTGAGGAGTTGGGATGAGGGACTTTTTAATTGCATATAATTTTATGCCAATTGCTAAAATGCACTCTTTGCTCAAGTCAAAGGATGGACATTTAGGTTATTTTAAGGATCCCAGAAAGCGTTATAGAACTTCTGTCACTTGACTTCAATTGTCATGTGTGAAGAAGGGCAGCAAGATAATGAAATACATGAAGGGTTTTCAAAAGAAAGGGAACAATATGGCATAAATGTCAGTGTGGGAAACACTAGTCATGTTCTATTCCCAGGGGAGTGAGACAAGAGCCAGGAACAGAACAGCACAGGGAAGCCTTTGAGTACTTTGTTTAGACCTTGCAATTTGTAATGAATAATTACATATTGCACACTAGAGATTTGACCCTGGGTGGTAAACACACAATGATATATACAGATGATGCATAATGGAACTGTACCCTTGAAACCTATACAATTTTATTAACCAATGTCACCCCAATAAATGTAAATTAAAAAATTGTATGCCTAGGAAAGGGTATTTACTCACCAGGAGAGAATTTTATTTATTTAAAAGAGAAATGAATTTCCCAGGAAAATTACTCTGTAAGAAGTTCTGTATGTAATAATTGCTTTTGCTTTTTACGATTTAAAAAATATCTGTATATTATTATGTTTGTTCGTAGACGTAGATTAATTTGACTTCATTTTCAGCAATATGGCAGACTAGATTCCTAAAAACTCAGCATTATAAAATCTTAACGTATTGAATAAACATAGCAAATTGTATTGCCTAGTTGAACTTATAAGAAATTAAGGAAAATTCCCAAGGACCAAACTTTCAGTAGGAGCTGAAAACCAGAGAGGACACTGGCATTGACACGTTACCTACCCTGGAGGCATCAGTCAACTCTGATCCAGTGAGCCTCAAGGGAGAAATGAGTAGAACACTGGACCAAACAAGGTCAAGTTTTGACAATGAGACACCTGAAGGGGTAAAAAAAGAAATAAAAATTGTGTGTGTGTGTGTGTGTGTGTGTGTGTGTGTGTGTGTGTGTTGGACTTGGGGCTCTGGGGATAAAACAAGAGAACTCTCTCCTGAGAATGTTATTACATCACACTCTCCCTCACTACTTACCTATGGAAGCTGTTTAGACCACATATCATAGAATATCTTCCAAATCGTACCAGATTAGCTTAGCTTTGTTCCACCTGGCATAGTCCACCTTAAATAAACCAGATGTTCACATAGAAGAAAATCTCAGGAGGGTGAGAAGAGAATGGACACACAGCTTTTGTATGTAATGAAAAAATGGACATGCAGGGCTAGGCCAGTAAGTAGCCACTGAACCCTGGGGATGGGGTGAGATGCCTCAAGCCCTGCCCCTACCAATTGGATCCATGAGTGTGGAGTACATGCCAGTCAACTGTGTTTTAACCAATTGCCTATAGGATACTAACATAAGAATGAGAGCCACCAGCACATATATTGCTTTTGAAACAACTTTTGTTTCTACTGCCCATTTCCAATAAAATCTCCTTGCTTGAGTCTATATGTTTATTAATTTTCTGCCACTCTGTTAACCCATATCTGCAATACATTTATGTGGTTTCTGTGACTTTAAGTAAAGGTATAAATGGCTCTGAAATTTTGAATGTTTTATCTATCAGCATATGGCACAAATTAAAATTTGGAAAAAGAAAGAGTGGGCACACCTGATTTCTATTTGAAGTAAGCAGAGAAAGATAACATTTTGGATGATGAACATTGAGATTCCATTTCCAGATAAAGGGTAAGCTATGTTTTCTCTTTGGGCTCTCCCATTTTACTTTTCCTTATTCGTTTTGATCATATTTATTTACCCAGGCCTTGGTGTTTATAAATGCTGGGGATCGGTGGTATGACTTTGTATTCTCCTTCAGTCATCATCATTGATTTCTCCTGCTTTCTCATAAAAAGGCTTTGCACTTGGTGTTAAATCAAAACTGCTCCATGCAGGCACTTTCTTCACTACACTTGACAGTGAGCTTTTCTTAAGATAACAAAGAAGTTCCTGAAGACCTGAGATACCTCATTTTGTCAGAGGGAATCAAATGTAGGGACTGCTCATCTTTCTGGGTTTTTGCTTCACAAGGTATCATGTATACTACTCCCATCATATGTGTCTACTGTATTGAGGGAAGTAGGGTGTGAAATTATATCTTCTGCAAATGTTATATGGATGATGATATATGTAAATTTCCCTTAACAAATTATTCAACTTTACTACATACTCCAATTCTCTCAAATGCACAATGTTTTAATAATGCCACCATAAGAAACAAAAAATCAGATTCCAACATATGATGTAAAAAATGTCTGTACACCCATATTCACTGTAGCATTATTCACAGTAGTCAAGAGAAGGAAGCAACCCAAATGTTCACAGAGAGATGACTGTATCAACAAAATGTGGTCTGTAATACATGGCATGGCATATTAATCTTAAATAAGCACATTCTGTCGTATGTTATAACAGGGATGGGCATGAGAATATTATCCTATCTAATAAAAGCCTAATATGCAAATTGACTGAACTGTGGAACAACTGGTCACTATAACATGCACTGACCACCAGGGGGCAGACGCTCAATGCAGGAGCTAGCTGCCCCTGGTGGTCAGTGCACTCCCACAGAGGGAGTACTGCTCAGCTAGAAGCTGGGCTCACAGGTGGTGAGCTCAGTGGTGGTGGCAGGAGCCTCTGCCACCTCCGGCAGCACTAAGGAGCAGCCAACAGGAGGGCTGTAAGAAGCAAGGGGTCTCAAACTATGAGAGGGCGCAGGCCGGGCTGAGGGACTCCCCTGAGTGCACGAATTTCATGCACCGGGTTTCTAGTGCTGAGTATAAAAAGCCAGTTCACAAAGAGAAAAGCACTGTGTGATTTCACTTACAGGAGGTATCTAGAGTAATCTAAAATTTGGAAACTGATCTTTTAAGTCAAGAATGTCAAAAGTTTTGAGAAGTTATATCTCAATTTCCTGGTATCTTTTTTCCTTATTTGACATTTTCAGATTAGGAAAAGTGAGAAGTAACATTTATTCAGCATCTGTTATATGTCATAGACTAGACTGTGCAATTGCCCTTCCTGTTCATTTACTTTTCTCAAAGACGTCACATCTCATTATCTCCTTTTAAAGATGGAGGGAATGGATAATTACCTAAAATTGCTGATGCTGGTAAATAAATGATGGACTAAATCAGTTACAGAGTCAAGATCCCAAATCTAACTCTCTCTAGTAAAAATGTGTTCATGAGAAACTCACAAGCCTAAAATAGGCAGAAATTGGTGTCCAGAACCCAACTGAGTTCCACACTAACAGATCAGAGAAGATCCCCAGGTGACAATGTGGAGAACAGAAAGTAGAGCTCGGATATGTGCTGGGAAAAGTAACCATCCTTCTTTCCCCTCCTCACAAAAAGGAACCTATTCACAAAATCCAATAGGGTGACTCACATCCAATTCCCAGGTGAACTGAATCACAGAGTTAGAATGATGTATCATGCCAAAGAGGGTATCACACTAAGAAGACATCCCCTCTCCCCAGCTTTGTACAACTCTGGGTCAGGCAGCAGATCTGTAAGAAACTGCTTAAATCTCTCAAGTTCTGGACGTAGTCCCCCTGAAATAGGTGAGTACATAGTGTATCATTCAAAGTGGGACATTTCTGACGGTGAGAGGAGGCCTGATTAACAGATTTGGGGGAATGCGGAAACCAGGACTATTCTAGCAAAGCTCTGCATATGCTGATCACCTGTAGGCCACCTGTCAAAGGGCTTCAGAGCTTGGTCTGATGCCAACTCATGCCCCTCCCAGTTAGTCAGCTTCTCAGGTCGTATTTTCCCCTAAAATGGCGTATTGTAATGCCCTAGAAAATCTTTGCAAAGCCTGTTCCCCCCCCCCAAAGCCAACATTTTTACATGCTCAGAATTATCCTCTCTGAAAAGGAAAGTAGGTTTTCGTGCCAAGTAACTGGGATGAAAAAGCATACATCCTCCACCATTCAGGAAAAATGAGAAGTCTCAGAAATAGAATAGTTTAGCTCATGTGTAAAGTCAACAAATTAGTTCCAAAGGTGTAAGAAAAACCCTGGCGGAGCTCTTTTAATCTCAGACACAGATCCTCACCATTTATAGGAAATGTCAGCGGAAAAGGAGACAAAACAGCGCCAAGACTGCCGGTTGTGACTTTCCTTCCCTGAAATTAACACTTCATAATGTTAACCCCCCCTTCTTTCCAATTAACTTACTGGGGTGACATGGGTTCATAAATTCATACAGGTTTCAAGCGTACAACTCAACAAAACATATCTGCACACAGCATGTGCGCCCATTGCCCCCACCCCATAATGTTAACTCTTTAGGGGTCTGCTGAGGAAGTCTTCTGATCAGTGCCTCTTGGAGGCTGTCAGGTGGAAACAGTATTGTTTCCCATCCTTAAAATGACCTAGGAAGAGTCCGGCCGGTGTGGCTCAGTAGTTGAGCATTGGCCTATGAACCAGGTGGTCAAGGTTCCAATCCTAATCAGGGCACATGCCCAGGTTGTAGGCTTGATCCCTAGTAGGGGCGTACAGGAGGCAGCCCATTAATGATTCTCTCTTATCATTGATGATTCTGTCTCCCTCTTCCTCTCCCTTTCTCTCTGAAATAAATAAAAAAAATGTATTAAAAAAAAAAAAGATCTAGGAAGAAATCCAAATGAAAATGCTGGAATGCGCCCCACCCATCATTTGGCCCTCAAAAATCTGAGCCCAACTCCCTGGCTCTCTTTGATTGTAAACATTTCTCCTCGGCTTCCTGTTTGGTAACCTTTCATCTGGGAATTAAATGATTTCAATGCAGCAATAATGTTTCTGCTTTTGTAAACCCGAAATCTGTAATCACTAATCAGAATCGTCAACAACACAGAATGGCTACCAGGAGTCGTATCTTCTGACACTAAAATCTCATGTGGGTAACTGCTGTAGCAATATCATCAGACAATGTAGGGTGCCTTTTAGACTTTTAAAACAATGAATGTAGTATTCATAGTTCTGTCACTATGGTGAAGAATTTGGGGAAGGAGGGGACCCCTGCTTTTCATAACACATTAACACCAATGTCTTTATTTTACAGATAAAGGAAGCAAATTTCAGGGAGAGAAGAAATAAGTTTCACTCAGCCCAGCCAGTGTGGCTCAGCAGTTGAGTGTCGACCTATGAACCAAGAGGCCACGGTTCAATTCCCAGTCAAGGCACATGCCCGGGTAGTGGGCTTGATCCCCAGTAGGGGATGTGCGGGAGGCAGCCAATCAATGATTTTCTCTCATCACTGATGTTTCTATCTCTCTCCCTTTCTCTCTGAAATCAATAAAAGTATATTTTAAAATTAAAAAGAAAAGAAATAGTCTCACTTAGTCTTTTTTTAAATATATTTTATTGATTTTTCACAGAGAGGAAGGGAGAGGGATAGAGAGTTAGAAACATTGATCAGCTGCCTCCTGCACACCCCCAACTGGGGATGTGCCTGCAACCAAGGTACATGCCCTTGACTGGAATCAAACCCAGGACCCTTCAGTCCGCAGGCCGACACTCTATCCACTGAGCCAAACCGATTAAGGCTCACTTAGTCTTTTTTTAAAATATATTTTTATTGATTTTTTACAGAGAGGAAGGGAGGAGAGGGATAGAGAGTTAGAAACATCGATGAGAGAGAAACATCGATCAGCTGCCTCCTGCACACTCCCCACTGGGGATGTGCCCTCAACCAAGGTACATGCCCCTGACTGGAATAGAACCTGGGACCCTTCAGGCCGCAGGCCGACGCTCTATCCACTGAGCCAAACTGGTTAGGGCAAGGGCTCACTTAGTCTTATGCTGTCAGTAAGGATCAGGGTCAGGCCTGGAGCCCAGCTGGGGCTGGGTCCCTGGATCATTGCATTTGTATCAATACATTTGCCCTCATCTCTGCCTCTCTGATATCTGCCAGCACTCCTAACTTTAATATCACTTTTCCTTCCATATATGCCACCCTATAATCTCTATTTGAGTCTGATATGGTAATACTGACCTTCTCTTGGCCTCCATACTCTCTGGCCTTAGGTTTTCAATGTGAGTTATCTTGGCCTCATTTTATCCTCTATTTATACATGCATTTATATAGCTTAACCTTTGATAACATGCATAAGAAAATGTCTCTGGTCTTTCTTATTCCTCCTTCTCTTTGTACTTCCCTACATTTATCAACTTGGAATGAAAAGCTATGAAGTGAACACTAAAAAAAAATAAACAGAATAGTTTGAGAAGAACAGCTATTTCTGAGGCTTACTGTAATAGTAAAATGGCCAGGTCCACATTTTAAAGAAAACAAAACGGAGAATCTTACAGGAGATGCTTTGGCAAGACTCCCTAGATTTAGTCAACTGTCATCTGACTGGTTTCCTGGCCAGCAGCCACCTTCTCTTCCATGTCCTTTCCATCCAACTGCTGAACTGATCTTCCTAAAATGCAAATGCATCATTTCATTTACCAGTCGGAATGCCTTCTGTGACTTCCTATTGCTTAGAGAAAAGATGATGGATTTATTAACTGCAAAGTCCTTTCATAATCTGCCTTGCTCTCAACTTTCTATTTGTGCAGCCTGTGTCTGGCCCCTAACCAAGACATATATGATGCTTCAGAAAAAAAAAAATCCCCAAATTCCCTTATGCCTCAATGACTCTGCACATATTCTACTGCCTCAAATTTTCTCATCTTTTTTTTTTTTTGACTAGGGCATTCTTTTCACCCTATGAGATCAAATCCATATTCTGGAACTCTATAAAGGCCTCTCCACTTATGCATTCATTCTTTCTCTATTCATATATTCACTCAAAATATATTACTTTATGTCCTCATTGAGATGTCAAGGAGAATATGTTGGGGAAAAAAAAAAAACAGAGAAATTTTCTCCCTTCATGGCACACGCATTCTAGAGGGTAGAAAAAAATCAAACCAATAAGTATGCAGCATATTTTAAAATAGTAACAAGTACAATGAAAAATAAGAGCAGCATAAGAACAAAAAATGCCAGAGAAGAGAGGAGTCCTGTGATCAGGTTGTTAGGGAGATGTCTCTTAGCAAATGATCCCTCAGGGGAGAACTGAATGAGTAGAGGAAGACAGAGCGGTATAGACAAAAGTTCAAGTATATGGAATAAAATACAAAGAAACTAAGTGGAACCAAGGTTGTCTTGTTCCAAAGACAAGCAAATAAATAACAGCAGAAACAAGAATGGTTTGACTAGAATGTGGTAGCAAAAGGAAACTTACCCAGGGACATAAAAACAATCTGTGCATAGTCCTCCTTCAATGTTCTTACAACTATTTTCTATCACATTATTAAATCATTGCTAAGATTTATTTTGGTTTGTATGTTCAAATATCATAATTAGATTATGAGATACTTCCACAAGAGTAATGCTCAACATTTTATCATATTTCCCTGGGCCTAGAATGGCCTGAGAAAACATATGAGTGTAGACTCATCTATTCATTTATGTATTTCTTTATTCCATAATTGTCTATTGAGAGCCCTGTACAGAGCAGGTACTATGTAGCACAACTGAGCAACGATCGTCACAGTCCTGACTTAATTATAGAATTGGATTCAGGGCACTAAAAGAAAACTAGCTTTCCATACCCTGCAAAGGATTTTGGCTGTTATCCTAAGAACAATGGGAAGTCAATTGTTTTATCTCTCAAGTTAAACACCCAAGTATTAATTCTTTCAGCTCAGCAACTATTTTGAGGGCCCACTTTATGGCTAATCAGCCTTAATGTGCTTACCCTCCACTGCTACCAGGAAATATTTTAAAAAGAACATACCAGGTGATTTCTATGATTAAAATATGATCTGAAATGGCCTTTCTTTATTGGGTTCCTGCTTACTTTCCCAGGATAGTGGTCCAACTGCTGTCATCCATATACCTGGGTTCATGTTACTCACATGACTTTTATTGGCCCCCAAATGATAATGTGTCTTTATGCCTTTGTACCTCTGGGCATTTGGGTTGCCACCTGTGAATGAATTCTCAATAGGAGGAACAATGGCTCTGCCTACAGCAAGACATCAGGCATCTCCATGTGCACAGATTTATGATCTGGGATTACAGATGACAATCTGATACCTATCTTGCGCAACTAAAAAATGTTGCTAGTCTAGATGTGGAATATGAGGCTTTGTGGTACATTTCATCTTGAAGGTTTTCCTTCATTATTTTTCTTTGTTTTTTTTTTTTTTTTTGGTGAATTGACCTACCTAGGAAATGGATGATCTTGCCAATCATAATGAAAAGTTATGAACCTGCTGGTATATTTAGGAACAGGACTGGAGACCTAGAAGGCTGTCTACCTCTAGCCCAAATCAGCCCGCATCTTGCATATAGTTTAGATAGGCAGACATACACTATAGTCTCTGGAAAATAACTTAAGTATCACCCAAGAAAAGAACATGGAAATGAATCAGGAACCATGTCACCATACTGGGTATGATGTTCCAGTTTATTATGACAATAGTCAGAGCTTCTGCACAAGATGTGGCTGTTTTATTGGACCCCACTGACCCTCAAATCTGACAAAACAAGAAAAATGCACATGGTACAATATAAGAAAGAAAAAAAAAAGCAAAAGAAAGTCACAGGATACTTTTTTTACTTTTTCCTCTCTGAGCACAGACAAATTTTTCAGATGTCAGAAGCTGTACATATCTGCAGAAGAGAATCCTGCACATCTTTGCTCACATTATTGCATTACAATGGGGGTTTCACAATCTGGACACTCTTAACATTTTTAGCCACATAATTTGTTGTGGGGGGCATGGCACTGTGCATCATCGCATTTTTTAACAGCACTTCTGATCTGTACCCACTAGATGCCACTAGCACACTTCTGCCCCCTGGTTGTGGCAATCAAAATTGTCTCCATATGTTGCAAAACGTTCCATGGGAGCAATAGGAAGAACCACTACATTACAAAATAAACGCCTTGTCTAATGTGAACAACACAATGTGCTAAATAATTCCCCTCTCAGCATTCTCCATTACATGTCTACGTATGAAGCACGTAAGATTGTGCATATGTGTGTACCCTGCAGATGTGATTCTTACATTATCTCATTTAATCCTTACAAATATTCTTAAAGCAGACATTACTTCCTACATTCAACTAAGGTTCAGAGAGATTAAGTAACTCACTTAGAAAGAAGACCTGGAGCCAGGAAAAAAACAATACTCTCAGATAAACCACTGACAAACAGAACATTTTAATTAAATATAATCGAATGTGATAGCCACGCTTTTATAACAAAAATTTTGAAAAATCACTAACTTGTTACTTTCATTCCATTTCAACACACAGTAAAAGTTCCTCAAGCACAGAACGAATTGAAAATATTTTTAAAGCACTTTCATGTCATGTTTTCCTTCCATCTCAGAACAACCCTGTGAGCAGCGTAGCAGGGATTACCATGCTCCTTTTATAGCTGCAGTAACTGAGGGTCAGGGAAATTAAACAACTTGAAGGAGGACTTGCAGTTTCTATGCGACAGAAATTGAATTCATCTAATATATGCATAGGAACTCACACATGCCTGTGTAGATATCTGTCAGAGTTTGATTACAATTATGTACCAATTTTGAATAATTGAGCTCATTTCACAACATTCGAGGATCCCAGGAAAGGAGAAATTTGTTTTCTTTCTTTTTTTTTTTCTTGACTTAGCAAGCACTAAAGCTGCATTTACTCATTGGAGGACATGCTTCGAGAGAAGAAGGGAAAGAGAGAAACAGATTGATGGGAGAGAGAACCATCAATTGGTTGTCTTCAGTACATGCCCCGATTGGGGATTGAACCTGCAACCCAGGCATGTGCATCGACTGAGAATTGAACAGGCAACGTTTTGATGCACAGGACAACACTCAACCAACTGAGGCACTCTGGTCGGGCATGCTCACACACTTTTAAATTAGATTTCTTATTTCTTGGTCATAGGGAATGGAATATGATTATCTTTGCCTCACTATAAATCACATTGAATGACTATAACCATATGTATGCCCTAATCTAGAATTGAAGATTTCATGCAGGTGCTAGCTAGACAGGTGTGGAGAAGAAGTAACAGAAAGGTCTTAGGGTAAAGGGTGGAAATAATTTATTAAGAAAATAGTAAAATTTGGTAAGCTTGGAAGGTTAATATTGGAAATCTGTTGGAAATAGACCTCTGAGTGGGATAAATGAAAGGGACCTCCACAGTTTGGCTCTAGAACAATTCCATTTGGTAATATGACCTAAGGGAGAATTTAGAAACCAAGGAGGTTAGGCGATATCTCTTGGAGAGACAAGTCAACAAAGTACTCAAATGGGGAAAGTCCAGGGAGGCCGACTAGGACATTTAATGCAGGAGCACAAACATGTGAACATCAATGAAGGGAGAGACTAAATTATCCAAGATTTTATTTTTTTGTCTGACTTTTCAGTTGTTATTCAGTATTATATCTTGGATTTTAATGGCTACAACTTCATGTTTTAGGGAAGACTGTTCTACAAATGTCAATTAGGTCAAGGTGGCAGGTAGTGTCATTCAAGTCTATATCCTATCAATTGTTAAGAGAGTGAAATAATTGTGAACTTGTCTATTTTTCTGTGTAGTTTTATCATTTCTTTGATTTGTGTATTTTGAAGCTCTGTTATTAGGTACGTAAATGTTTAGCAAATAATTGTTTTCTTTATAATTACTGAAATGACTTCCTTTGCCCATGTAACCTGTTTTCTCTAAACTCTACTAACATTAACATTACATAATACTAATCAATATTAATATCTGGCTGTCTTTTGATTAGTGTTTGCATGATATATCTCTTTCCATTTTTTAATCTATCTGTGTCTGTATAAAGAGTATTTTTTACAGCTAGCATGTAATTGGATCTTGTTTTTAAAATCTGTAGTCCATTTACTGTTTGCATTTAATTTCAATATTTATATGACTAGAGGCCCAGTGCACAACATTCGTGCACAGGAGGGTTGTGTCCCTCAGCCCAGCCTGCACCCTCTCCAATCTGGGACTGCTGGCTCCCAACCGCTTGCCTGCCTTCCTGCCTGATTGCCCCTAACTGCCCTCCCCTCCTGGCCTGATCACACCTAACTGCCTTCGCCTGCTGGCCTGGTCACCCCTAACTGTCCTCCCCTGCAGGCCTGGTCGCCCCCAACTGCCCTCCACTGATGGCCTGGTCACAAAACTGAATACTTGTCCATGGAAAGCTCTCCTGGTGTGAATGGTGTGGGCACCATCCCTGCTGCTTCCTTCCTTCCAGGGACACTGCTTCCTGAAGTGTAGACTTGAAACATGCCTACAATCTTGGGAAGTGAAAAGCAAGCAGAAGATTGCTGAGAGGTGAACACATCAAGGTAGACTACCCTCATAATGACACAGGAGGTGACATATGTCATCTGCTACTGTGACCTTTGTCTCCCTCCAGCATCGCATATTATTCTGAAAAAAGAACACAGTTCAAAGGAGAAACAAAATTGAGCCATCAACCTGGGACACTGTTCAGTGACAACCAGCTTGTTTACAGCTCTTTCTCTAACAGGAAATGCTGTTGGACATTTTGAATTATTTCTCTTGCCTCTCTTTCAAGTAGAGAACTCCAGTAATTTGGAGATAACTCTGCTGTCAAACTTCTTACACTTCTTGAAAGTATACTATACTTAAATGGAGAAAGAAGAAGCAGCAATTACTAAGTACCTACTAATTTCTAGGTACTTTGGTGGATCATGTGACTTAGGGAAATATAGACATGGGAAATAGACTTATGGAGATCACAGTCAAATTGGTTCAAGTAAACTAAGCAGTGCTAAAAATTGCATGGACATGTATATGTGATGAACAGACAAGGTATTATGGGATGAGACTAGACATGCCATGGACTCTAAGGGTATCTATAATAATAAAAGCATAATATGTTAATTAGATCGGACAGCCGAAAGACGTTCCAAATGTCCTTCTGGATGACCTTCCAGACGAAGCCAGGGCTGCGAGGGCCAAGGCTGTGAGGGCTGAGCCCCTTACAAGAAATTCCATGCATTGGGCCTCTAGTCATAAAGGAAGGAAATAAAGAAAATACTGTATTGGAATTTTTTAATTGATAATGTTTATGTGGCTACAGACACATTATAAAAATCCTGATGTAATGGAAATACCATGGGTTATGGGAGTCAGACACATTTGGTCAGGTGGGGAAACTGATACTCACTGAAGTTACGTAGCATACATAATGTCACACAGCTAGTAAGTATAAGAGCAAGGATTGAGACAGATTTCTGCCCTGGCTGGGGAGTTCGGTTAGAGCATCACCCCAATAGGCCTTTAAGGTTGCAGGTTCAATCCCTGTTCAGGACACATACAGAAAGCAACTAATGAATGCATAAATAAGTGGGACAACAAATACCTCTCTCTCTCTCTCTCTCTCTCTCTCTCTCTCTCTCTCTCTCTTTTTCTCTCTCTCCCTCTCCCTCTCTCTCTTCCTCTCTCTCTAAAATCAATCAATAAATAAAAATTAGAGATAAAGGCCAATTTCTGAGATATAAAAGCTGAAGCTCTTTGTTTTACCAGATTACCTATAAATAGCAATAGTTGCATTTTTTAAAAATGTCCTCTTGTTGCAATATATGTTAGTGATCAAGTTCATATCAAATCAAGTTCCTGGTGTTATGTGGTCAGAAATATGTGCAGTGAGTGACTTAAAGATCAACACCCGGAAGACAGTGGGCCTTTCTGCCACCCTTAGACTGAGACTTCCTTCAGCAAGTGATTTTCTTGCTTTAAATGTAATGCTGAGTCTGTTCAGTCAGAAAATAGACCTGAAGACAATGAAATAATGCACCACTTTATTTCCCTAAGGCCCTCCCTGAGTAGTAGGCCTTAAACAAAACTAATTTTATAAGGAAAGTCAAACAATGAAATTAATCTTCAAATGCAAAAATTTATTGTCTTTTTCTACATTATTTTACTAAGTATTGATTTCTGATTCTTATTATCCATCTGCAAATCACAAGGCTCACTGTAAAATTTGCTTACATTCTGGTAACAAAATTCATAATGAGAAGGGGAGAGGGAAATAATCCCACTATGGGGCATGTAATTTTCTGTCTAAGGGAATTTGTAAATTGCCGATAATAATGAATGTTAGTAGATAAGAAAATCATAAGAAGTAAAGTATCAAAGGATCCTCAGTGATAATTTGGTCCAGTGATTTTTTTTTTCATATCCAAGGGAAGAAAAAAATTTGATTTTTTGAGAAAGAGCATTTTGATTGCAGTTTTTCCACATGGGAACCATGTTTGGGAAGATTTTTCCAATATAATAGTGTTATATTTATTGAGAAAGAATGGTTATACTGAATTTGATCAATTTAAAAAATGGGAAAATGTGCAGGGTTTATGGTCACGAGCAACAAAAACAAACAAAACGATTTTCTGAGGTTCAAATTGTCCCTGACCTTCAAGGAAACCTAAAACATCTGAGAATATGGTTTCCATGTTTGGGGTCAGTGGGTTCTATGACTGTGTATTCCCCAAAGGAAGCTGAGGGAGGAAGAGACAGTTGAGTTCTTTATGGAGTAAAGAATGTAGAATAGTAGAATAAGGTCAGGCTGAGACCAAATTGCACCTTCAAGGTCATAGAAAAAAATCTCAGCTATGCATACAATCTTTTATTTAAATCCTCACTGAAGGATATTTTTTTCATTGATTTCTAAAGAGAGAGTGGAAGGGAAGGAGGAGGGGGAAAGAAAACAAGCTCAGAAATAAAAGGAATGAAGATGCAATATAACAGAATTCACATTATAGCATTCCTCTGAACGCCAGGTGTAAGACGCATCAGAGAAAGTTGGAGTTCTGAAGACTGGACCCATAGATGCCTGGGGAAGTAAGAATCAGGGTTTGACATGGTGAAGGATGAGAAAGTACAATAGGATCTCTAATTCTGCCAACTGTCTAGTACCCCTGTGAGCTATTGCTTGCCTTAGAGGCACCAAGTGCATGCTCTTTATACAGTGCTACAGATGGGGTTTAGCCCAAAGCCCTCCCTTTCAATCAAAGTTCAGAACCCTGATTGTTGTTTAATGCTGGAACCTAGATGTAGTGCTTCCCAAGACAGAGGGAATGGCCCACATTTTTCATGACGTGGCTCAAGCTAACACTATTTTCCACAGTCAGAAGAATAGCAGACTTTCTGAAATGGCCTGACTCTATAACTTCAAGATCACTTTCTTTCACTATTCTCCAAGAAGCATTGGTAAAAGTCAAAGCTTATTGCCTCACAATACATTCGATATGGTTTGCTCCCTACGATTTAATTATCTCTTTGTCCATGTAAAAACATCCAAATCTAGAGAAAATTTGTAAGAGTTTATTTGAGCCAAACTGAAGACATGCCTCAAAGCCAGATCTCAAGGGACTGAGAAAAAGCTATGAAGAAAGGCCTTGTCTGTTCAATAGACATTGCTCAATAAATGTGTGAAAAAATAAACTGAATTAACTCAGGCTGATGGTAGTCAAGGCAGTGGTCATACCCTATTTTATAAGTATGAATTTATATGTACAAGCTCCATTATAGTGCAAATATTTCATCATTAACAAAAGGGGCTAAAATATTGAATAATAGTACCAACACACTAATAGCTCTATGTTTTGCACATCAAGAAAGTCACAGTTAAGTCCCTTTGTACATAACCTTGAAACCTAGCAATGCAAGCTTTAAAAGTCAAGCAAATGCTTAATTTTAAATGTCTGTTAAATATATCAGATAGCTTGCTAGTATCAAACTCCACCTAACATTAAAGCCATGTCTGAAGCAGTTAGAAAATATTGATTTCTCTATTATAAATAACCCAAGAGTTTATAATTCAGAACTCTTACATGAGATCTATGTATTTGCATTAATAGGGAATATTGAGTATTATCCTAGGATATTCTGGTGATTAGCCAGGTTTTGGAAACAATGACTTAATACAAATACTCAATTGTATAATTTAAAAAAATTTCTGCCTACATCATCATTAATGAGACAGTATTCTCTAATCACTGGAATGACATTTTGTCTTTAATAATTAACCCCCAAATAATGAAAGGTCATGGCAAGACTATTTCATAAATTATTATTTGTGAAATCAAAGGGATGTTTTTCCCCCTCAGAGATATTTTGCTAAATCAGGCTAATTCTATTTTTTTTAAATCAACTAGAAACTGTCAATCAGATGATTTTATTAGTGCTCAAATGGCTGATTTAGAAATATTTAATTAAAATGTTTACTGCTATTTTACACTTGAAAATGCTTAAATTATCCCTATTTTATTAAATGTTTGGATAAATGGATAGTTAAGAAGCTTTTATGACCATGGTTCACATTCATAGAGAGGTTGGGAAGCAGAGTGGTTCAGTTGAAAGATAGCCACATACAATTGAACTTAATACCTATTCTAGCATCTAGCACACGGAAGTTACCCAATATCCGATAAATGCAACATTCTCTTCAGTAAAATGGAAATTTAAGTAGCTATTTAAAGCTAATATCTTTATAGTAAATGATTCTTTGCCCAACTTAACTACATTTTAATGAGACATGTGGACTGGGGACTCTCTCCTGGAATCAAAAATGGGCATGCAGGTCAAACACAGATCCTCCAAAGGATTCTCAGAATGTATTGAATGAGAAAAGGAGAGTTAAATCTTTCTCCATTGTTGAGGAATGTGTAAGTCTGGAATTTGTTGGCAGTCTTCCTTCCTGACAAATGAAAGAAGTTGACATATAAGTGGCAATATTGCCATTACAGAGGTAGGATAATTCACTGTCAAAGGACGAGCACAGTGGTGGACATTTCTTGGTTGGAGGGTCTTTATGGTTTCCAACTCATTTAAGGAATCCCTTTTTGTAGGTTTTCTGAGATAGGGTCAGAATCCTTCCCTGAAGTAAACCTTGAGGAAAGGAAGTCAATTTCTAGGCTAGTCGAATGGCCTTCTGGAATTTCCTTTGTTTCTGCCATATTTCAAACCTGGCCCACTAATCTACATTGATTCCAAGAGTGCCTCATATCTTAAAAAATATATATTTTTTAAAAACATATATTTTTATTGATTTCTAAGAGGAAAGGAGAGGGAGATAGAAACATCAATGATGAGAGAGAATCATTGATTGGCTGCCTCCTACACATCCCACACTGGGGATCGAGCCCACAACCCAGGCTTGTGCCCTAACAGGAAATCCAATCCTGATCTCTTGGTTCATAGGTCGACACTCAACCACTGAACCACGTTGGCCTGGCTCCCATTTTCTCTTTATTAGAGCCAAGGTAGTCTCATAGCTTGCTAATAGGAGCACTAGCAGCATTCTGGTCTCAGATTCTGTTATGAGGTCCTGAGAGAGTAGCATTCAGCCCTCTTACAGTGGGGAAAGCCATAAAATGTATTTCCCTAAGTCAGTTCTGATACTTTCAGCTCCAAAAGTTTTGATTACTACAGATGTACAAATATTTGCCATAGACTATTGTTATGGGTACAAAACAAACTAACATATAAACTATCAAACAGTATGGAGAATTGGCCATTAATATTCCTTTCTTTGGAACCCTAACTCTAATTTATAAAACTGGGGTAAATGGTATTATTAAAGTTGTCCATGTAGAAAATTGTGTTATTTCCCATCTGCCCTTACCTAGGGAGTTTGCCAAAATTGCTTGGAGCCCTGTAAAATGAAGTTCTGGCCATTTGGATATCTGGCATTTTGCATTAATAAGCCTCTCATAGGAAACATTTTGCAGTGTTCACTTTGCTTAACATTGCACTTGACAGAACACAGCTAGGGTGGTTCACCTCTGGCTGATAATTCCCCTGTAATGGGCACCACAGCAGTTGAAGGACCACAAAGGAAAAGCCTTGCCCTAGACTCCACATACATAACTAATCTATTTTATAGAGCCTCCTGGGCCAGTATGCTTAGCTCAACATGAGGTGTAAATTATCAATGGCCAATGGAGCCTACCCACTTACTTTAAGTGGTTGAAAAAGTTGGGTTCCAGGGGAAAGCTATTGAATATAAATCAATAAGATTTTTTGATAGAATGCAACTTCTCAAAGTGGTTCGCTTATGCATAGAGGTAAAAACAAATTCTCATAACCTCTCCTCTCTCTCTCTCTCTCTTCTCTCTCTCTCTCTCTCTCTCTCTCTCTCTCTCTCTCTCTCTCTCTCTCTCTCTCGGCATTCCAAGAATGCAATAGTGCAAACCATGCACTGATTGATTCCTGAGTCAAAATTTCATACACATTTTTTACAGAACTAAATACTGTCTCCTCCTTGGTATTCTTAATCCCCATTTAGGTTTTGAAGCTAATCACTGTCAAGGATTAAAGCCCAAACCTATTGAAAGGCCCTACTATTTACAATTGGTTATTCAGTTTTGCTCCAAGGCCAAAGCCATGTGGTCAAAGTTATTTCACAATCTCAGTATTTATCTGGAGAGAATGTTCTACTTAAGTACTGTGTGCAATAACATCACTGAAGTTCTTTTTTTCCTTTAGTATTGCTGATTTAAAAAATGTATTTTTTTCTTAAAAATAAAAAGCTTATAGAAGCAGATGACATGATGTAAGGAAATATAGCAAAAGATTAACAAAAATTTCATTTGGAAAAGTAACTTCCAAAGTGATAGAGTAGTTTCAGAAATCTGACCTTAAACTTAGTTCCTCTTACCACAGCTGGTCCAGATGTGACAGGATAATCATTTTCTCAATGTTCTATTCTATTCCCACAAATCGCTTGTGTTAAGAATAGCTGGGGCAGGACTTGGAAACATGCACTGGACTCTTTAAGCCCCTGCTGGGTGGCTCAGTTGGTTGAAGTATCATCCTGTGCACCATAAAGGTCGCCAGTTCACTCTGGTCAGGGCACATACCCAGGATGCTGTTTGATCCCCAGTTGGAAGTCTACCAGAGGCAACTAATTGAAGTTTTTGTTTTGTTTTTTTCCTCTTTCTCTCTCTCTTTCCCCTCCTTTCCTTCCTCTCTCTAAAAATCAATAATGTATCCTCTGGTGAGGATTTTAAAAAGAAAGAAAATAAAAAAAATAGCTGTTTTAGCTGGACTTGTGGGAGTAGCAGCCGTAAAGTCACTCAGCGTGCCTGTTGGGCATGTATTTGTGTACATGTGTTACTGTGTTTAAAGTTTACATAACGCAATCATTTCAATAAAGAGGGACACAATCACTAGAGATATATTTATTATAACTTTACATACTTTGCTTTATTGACTATCCTTCAGCTCATTTATTAACTTATTCATATAGTGTGATCCTATGGTTTATCTTTGAATCATTTTTCACTTAAGTTTCAGAATTTATAAATTAGTAGTTGAGCATTTCTCTTGATAGTATTAATGCTATGTTTTGACTTATTTTGACCAAATATCACGCTGCTGGGTTGCTTAAAAAGCCTGGGCAAATGTCGCCTTTGTTTAAAAATCAACCCCTTCTACCACCTGGACTCGTGAATGGTTAACAGCAGAGGCAGAGGTGGGTTCCAGGTCTCCTGAGCTCGACGTCCTCTCACCTCAGCTTCCTAAGATGACTGGATAAGGTCTCCTCTCTCCCTCCCCGAGAACTGAAAAAATGTATTACTATCTCCAAACTTTATTTCACACATCTGAAAAGATAAGACACTGAGCTCTACCTCTAATGTCATGATGGTGAGAATTATAAAGTACTAAATCTGATGTCCTAAATGCAAAAAAATCACATCAAATATACATTTTTGCCCTGACCGGTTTGGCTCAGTGGATAGAGCATCGGCCTGCAGACAGAAGGGTCCCGGGTTCGATTCCGGTCAAGGGCACAAAGGAAAAAAACAAAAAAACAAAAACCAAATATACATTTTTTAAAAGCCATACATAAATACTATTATTTCCTTTTTTTACTATGCCTTTTTAATTGATTTCAGAGAGAGGAAGGGAGAGGGAGAGAGAAATAGAAACATCAATGATGAGAGAGAATCATTGATTGGCTGTCTCCTGCACGACCCACACTGTAATTAAGCCCACAACCCAGGCACGTGCCCTGAGCAGGAATTGAACCATGATCTCTTTGTTCATGGGTCGATGCTCAACCACTGAGCCACGCTGGCCAGGCATAAATATTATTATTTCTACCATGCCTCTCCCCACTTCAAAACCCACTTGTTAGCCTATTAAGATTTCATGAATTATTTTTAGTTTGTGCCAAGCAATGTGACCAGTCTTGACATACATAGGGATGAGGGGAGCAAACAAAGAAAAATAAAATATGATTATTTCCAGCTTTTGCTCTCATACTGTCAATTGTTGTATCTGAGAAACTGAGCAACTTTAAATGATCAGAGGCAGTACAGCAGTTTTCTTCTATAAGCGCACACATCTCCTCTTTGCATGCATCATACATTATCAGGAATTTCCAGGAAGAGTCCCCAGCAAAAGCTATTTTATCAATTACAGTTTCTGGTTTGTATTCTCAGACAGCAGTTCGGAGTGAGCATCCCAGTGCTCCTTGATTTGCTACATCTGTAGGTGTGATGCATGTCATTTAAAAGCCATCTATATCATTACCCATTTCTACTCCTTTTCTAAGACGTCTGGTAAACCTTCTTTATAGAAAAGATTAAATCCACACTATAAAATGAGGCTATTTAAGGTGCAAGTGCACTGAGGGCGTTCTGAATGAATCCAGCAACTGTCAGTATTACCATCCAATTTCAATTCTTTCATTGTTCACAAAGAAAAATAGTACATGAGCAGTTTGAATATGCATGGGGTACTTCTCCTAGGCTCCTTCATGCTTTAAAAAATAAAAGAAAATAAAGTGTTTTGTATCATTTTAAATCTAGGAGTCTTGGTGCCTTCGTATCTAAAATCTTTCCCTATACCCCTCTTTAAATTTTTTTTAAGTTAATGAACTGAACAGTTGTAAATAAACTGTTCCATAAATTTATGATATAAGTCCTTGGAAGTCTACCCAAATTTACCAATCTAAGTGGCCCAGAATTATATATCTTGTCAGCAGCCTGAAAGTGTGGGTATTTGAATGTGTAATGTCATAGCCATGTAGAGACAATTACCTAATGGTATAAAAAATAGAATCTCTATTAATAATTCTTTCTTGTCACACCTATTGAGCAAGACTGATTCTGTGGTTATTCAATGAATGGATAATTGATAACTATGATTAATTGATAATAATAATAATTCAATATAATTAATCAATGGGTACTTAAAATAACCAAAAAATCTTCTATTTGACTTAGATATGAGTAAATATTTACTGTGTCTACATATATTTACTGTGTCTATATTGCATTCTGAGCCCTCCATTAATTAGTAAATTGGTAAATCTATAGACTCAATAGAGTCCTAATCTATGAATTCTATTTTGCAAGGAGGGAAATCTACACTAATAATAGACAAAATGTAAATTGACTGTACCTTCGCGACACCCCACAGCCAATCAGGAGTGAGTATGCAAATTAAGCAGACAAAGATGGCGGGCCTGTGGGCAGCACTCATGAGCACAGGCGCCAAGCAGCCAGGAGTGTGGGGCAGGATGCAGGCATTCCGCACTGCCCCAGCCACTCTGGCCTCTGGGCAGCGTGGGAAGGCAGAAAGGCGGCTCTGACAGAGCGAAGGTGGTGCCAGCAGCCAGGGGAAGGAAGGCCCATTCTTGCACCTATCTTTGTGCATCGGGCCTCTAGTATTTATTTGTGACCTGTGTTGTGGGATTAAGGGGGATAACATCAACACGCTTTCTGTCCTCTATTGTGCTGCTCTTATGAAATGAGTTATTCCTGACATGGGGAGTCCATCTTGCTCACATGAGTTCATGTTACCCCAATCAGTATGGCTCAAAAACCTACAAATAAAAGCATACTAATGAAGCCAAATTATGTTCTGAGAAGTTTTGATTAGAGCATCTAGGTCTGTATTTCTATTTATACCTTTGTAGAAAATTTATTTCCCAAAATACTTTAGGCTGTTTTATTTCTCCCTCCCTTTTTATTTTTCAGTTTGGTACTTTTCCTAAGCCCCTTTTTATTTTCAATTCCTTATACTATTGTTACAAACTAAGATAATAGACTGAGCTGACAGGAATAATAAGCATGCATAGGCCCCAGGATCATAGCACACATTGGCATCCATCCTAGAGGCTCTTCAGCCAATATAAAAACTAAGGAGGTAGGAACCTGGGGAACCACCAGCACCTAAAGAACATCTCCTATGTGCAATATCAGCAGAGGTTACCTTCTTCTACGGCAAGAAGAATGCTACACAGGGTTGACCTCATGCATCAACTTGAGACAAAAACTTGTGGTGGTTGTGTTGTACACTGCTAGCTCGAGAAGGTTCTAAAGGCTCAAGAGCATTAAGAAGGAGAATGCCATGCATATTTAATAATATTTGCCATATTTATGCCAGACATTTGGTAACCCACACTGCTAGTTCTTGGTCTATATCTTTATGCCCTGGAATTCTTGCTACTGATGGTAATTCCTCTAAAACTTACTAGGCTACCTATTCTTTTCAGACATAATTTCACATCATTGTGGAGAATCTTGAGTCACATATTGACCCACATTTCCTGTCACATCAAGGTATTTTTGCAGTGCCCAGTCTACTGTGTGAATGCTGAGTGTTCACCTGATCCAAGTTGGGGCAATTAAGGCTTCCCTTCTGAGATCTAGTGTTGGGTCACAGTGTTTAGGACTAGAAGTCAAAGGTGAGTGAGAAGTCTGGAGATTCTGTTGCTTAGAAAACCATTGATCGACAGTTCTAAGTTAGGTAAAAGGAGGAACAAGCTAACAGCAGCTCATGAACTAAAGAAGTTTTCTCTTTTGACCATGCAGTTTTGTTTATTGCCCAATCAGCTTTCATCATTGTATACACCCTAAATATTCTCTGTCTCTTGCCTTTGTATTATCTAAAACATCATAGATATACAGTCACTATCCATTGGAGCTTTGACTATAATGTACAACCATCTCCTGCTGGAGTAATTTGTGCTTTACTTAGAGTTTGTGCTCTAACTAAATAGTGTGCACTCTATTACTCTCCTGCTTATATGTGGGTCCCTACCCCCACCACATACACATACACACAAAAACGTATTGTGCCAGTGATGTATATCGGTACCTCTCTTGCACATGAGAGGTCTTATGAAAATAAGGCCATGGTAGGACTTTCTGAAATGCAAGGAACAAAAAAAAAGAGAAGAAGGATGAGCTGCAGAAGCAGGAGGAAGAAGATGGTGATGCAATGTAGTCATAGTTGACTCTAAGATGGAAACAGAGATAAGGGGACTGCTATTTCTGACACGGTTCCACACAGTTCCTCACTCATATCATCTTTACTTCTATTCTCAGATTATTAGAATATTAATCCTTCATGGCTAAACTCAACTGTCAATGCTGCTGGGAGGCATCCCATAATCTCACAAGCCTAAATGAATCATTCTTTCATTTTCACTGTTTCAGCATTACACTTATGGTTTATTAAAGATTAATTTCACCCTACCATAATTTGTTATAAGACAGTGCTATCCCCCTATAAAGTCCCATTAAGATAGTGATTGTTTCTGGTGTATATCTGTGTATACTTAATGTCCTTTATATGAAAAGATAAAAATAAAGGTTATTTTGTACTGCAAGCATCATGCTAGATTTTAAACGTATATCTTGAAACTTAATACAATGATCCTATGAAAAGTTTCTAATTCCCATTTCGTAGATAAGAAAACAGAATTGGAAAGAATCCATACATCTAGTTAATGGTGGAAATAAGATTCAAATACAAATTCTTCTGGTGTCAATGCCTAATAAGTCCTGAAATAAATGTTGATGGTCTAACCAAGATGAAAGGCTGACCTTGGATTACAAATTTCTGTTTAGATTAACACAAGATGAACTGAGCCATAGTTTTATTGATGGCTGTTCAAAAGACTTTGATAGTCTGTAATCTTTCTTCTCTAACAGCTTGGGAAATCTTTCCTGTAAACACTTCAAAGGGAATAAGGTCATCTCAGCTCATAAACAATTCTCTGCATATCCACCTAAAAGAAAGGTCAAGTTAAACAAACAAACAAAAAAGCAATGATCTAGACATTGTGTTATGTCTCTATGAGATCCTATGTGTCAAGTGCCCATTGGAAAAAAGTGAAGGTGATAAGTGTCCATTGTGTGTTCCATCAATGTCCATTCAGGTTCCATTAAGTTAATAAGTGTGATAATTCAAGTCCTGTAGGTTTAAAATACTCCATTTTAATGATGTCAGAAAAAATAGTTTTACTAGCCTTAGCCAGTTTTTCTCAGTGGATAGAGCATTGGCCTGTGGACTGAAGGGTCCTGGGTTCAATTTTAGTCAAAGGCACATACCTTGGTTGTAGGCTCAACCCCTGGCCCTGGTCGGGGCACTTGCAGGAGGCAACCAATCAGTGTGTCTCACATCTCACATCCATGTCTGTCTGTCTGTCTGTCTGTATCTCTCTCTCTCTCTACCTTTCCCTTCCACTCTCTCTAAAAATCAATGGCAAAAATATACTTGGGTGAGGATTAACAACAACAAAATGAAGTAAAATAAAAAATGCACATTGATCATCATTATTATTATTAACAAATAGCTTTACTAATCCAACAAAAATTGACAAAGAAAGTTATTTTAGAAAATTAAAATACACTTCAATCACATTTAGCAACCCATACATCCTACCCAGGTAGTGTGCCTTCTTGTTTTCAATCTTTTGTTCAGATGCTAACCAAAATTCACCCTTCCAAGTGCTACTCATACTTTTGCTCCTCCAAGGCCCAGCCTCAACCCTGTGTCCTTTGTGTTGACCAAGACGTATCATGCTATCTTTCAAATTTCTATATCATTGTATTACCTTCTCTCTTACAAACTGAAGGGGAACTAATACAGTCCAAACGAATACACTGAGACTGGAACTGACATCAATATTCCTCTTCATCATCACAAATATCTGATGCTGAAATGAAGATTCAAAGAGGTGACACGATCATTCAAAACACACATATTGTCAGTACAAAGATTGAGATTTGAATTCAGATCTGACTTCAAATGCTCTTCATTTTAATTTTGCCATCTTGTTGCCTGTAAGCTAGAACTATGTACAATTGATTTCAATGTCTAACTACAGCAGATATTACAAGGCCCTCTGCATGGCTGATCCTAGAAAAAAGCAAAGTAAGTGCTGTAACTCATTATTGCAACACAAATATAAATGATTGGTTTTATCTATTGAGTAAAGCAGCCTCATACGTAGTTCTCATCTAAATATTAAAGCTGATTCTCACCATATGTTGTTAGCATTCACTGGAGTTACTAACTTGTTGAGTGAAATAAATCACTATACCTTCCTAAAACAAAATCCAAATTTAAATATTTTAAGATTTTTAATAATTCAGGTATTTTATTACTTCAACACAGCCAGCCCTTAAGGCCCAATTATTCCAAATTAGTGAAGTTGGTTTGACAAGTTCCTGTGACCAGTGAGCAAAGAGAGTCATTCATGACCATGCTGAGAGCTCTCCAAATCCCACCAGTGCAAACTTGGGCAGGAGAAACACCATGGCACCCAGTCCTTCACATGCCCTTGAAATCATACACTTATTTGTGCAGGAGGCAAAGACTGTCATAGGAATGCGTAGCTGGCACTGAGGTAGCACAGATGTCTTAAAACGTCATGGCCTCTTTACAAAACTGAACTAAATAAGCCATTCGGGGCTTTGGCAAGGCCCTGTGAGTGCTGAGCCCAGTTGGGAGGTGGACTCACAGTTCCAGAAGATTAGGAACACCTGGGACCCAAGCAAGCCTGTAATTGCCTGACAAATGTAAGGTAGTGAATGGCAGCACCTAGATCACCCTTAGGTTCTTCATAAATGTGGTTGTCTATGATCCAAAGAGTACTGCTTCAGGTTTACCATGGATACTCACACATGCCCACACAACCAAATACAAACAACCTGCTAGCACTCGCTCTTTCCCCCTCTATTTTCTTTTTTTAAAAAATTTTGTTTTATTGCTTAAAGTATTACAAAGAGTATTACATATGTCTCCTTTTTTTTCCCCTTGACATTCCCCTGGCCTCCCCTACCCCCCAGTGTCTTATGTCCATTGGTTATGCTCGTATGCATGCATACAAGTCCTTCGGTTGATCTCTTACCACCCCTCCCACCCCCAACCCTCCTCAGCCTTCCCACTGTAGTTTGACAGTCTGTCTGATGATGCTCTGCCTCTGTATCTATTTTTTTTCATAAGTTTATAATGGTCTTTATTATCCATAAATGAATGAAATCATGTGGTATTTTTCTTTCATTGACTGGCTTATTTAAACTAGTATAATGCTCTCCAGTTCCTTCCTTTCTCTCTCTCATCCAAGTTACATGAAAAAGCAAGCCTGAAGCACACACACTTTCTGCAAACAAATAAAGGCAACATTTTCAAGAGAAACCTTAATTAGGATTTATTTAAAAATGGACTAAATCAAAAGAAGGCAAAGCTAATCTCATCTACTAGATTTTCAAGAATATTGAAAAAGAAAAAAAATTCTAATATCTAAAGGCACAGAATATAGTGCCTGGCACAGTGTAGGATATGCAATAACTATTCAATAAAGAACTGTTTGGTCATAAAAAATAAGGAAACCTTACCTTTTGTGACAACATAGATGGACCTGGAGAGTATTATGCTAAGTAAAATAAGCCAGTCAGAGAAAGACAAATACCATATGATTTCACTTCTATGTGGAATCTAATGAAAAAAATAAACTAATAAACAAAATAGACACAGACTCATAGATACAGAGAAAATACTGACAGCTGTCAAAAGGGAAGAAGGCTGGGGGACTGGATGAAAAAGGTGAAAGGATTAAGCAAAAACAAACAAACAAAAAACAACCCTCATAAACACAGACAAAAGTATGTTGATTACTAAAGGAAAAGGGGGGTGAGGGGAAGTAGGAGAGGGTACAGGGGAATAAATTGTAAATGGAAGGAGACCTGACTTTGGATGGTGAATTCACAATATAATATACAGATGATAAATTACAGAATTTGAACCTTAACTAACGTCACCTCAATGGATTCAATAAAAAATAAAGTACTTCTGTTAGTTAAAAAAAAGAAAAGGAAGCAAATGGTTGATGGTATGGTATTGATGAGGTTTAGTGTGGAGTTTTGTAACTGTTTATTTTATGTTCTATGGGTGATTATCTAACATTTGAGTTAAAATGATAAAAGCAGGTCATATTTTAAGCAGTAGTATTTGTCTGCTATTGTTTTTTCTTCCTTTGAAAACTGAGTGTATTGTTCATGTTCCATATTACAAAATATGTCATGAACAAAAGCTAACTTTTTTAAGAGAGAGAGAGGGAGGGAGAGAAATAGAAAGATAGAAACATCATCCATCCATTGGCCACCTCCTTCACTCCCTGTACTGTGGATGGAGCCTGCAATCTGGGCATGTGGCCTGACCAGGAATTGAACTAGTGACCTCTTAGTTCATGGGTCGAGCTCAAAAGCAGTAACTTAAAAAAAATGATTAATAAGCAGAAAGACCTGAATTCCAAAGACAAAGTTGTTGATTCAACAATAATGAGATCCTCTATCTTCCTAAATCTTAGACAGATGTTATGTTCTACTTGAGCTCTGAAGAGAAATGCTAGCAAGTTGTCACTCTTCTGATGGAGGGTGATATAGTACAAGTTTCAACTTCATGTGATATATAACTTATAAAATGGATTAAATAGACAACTTATTATTCTCTTTTTCAACCAAGACCAGTGTACTATGGACAATTTAGGTTTAATATGATGGTTTCCTGAAACTTTCAAGGCTTGACTATGGATCCTAAAGTCATCATCCAAAATGATTGCTAGGGCTCCAGCCCTCATATCCCTATTTCAAGCAACATAATGAAAGAAGGAAAAAACAACAAGAACAAAACCAAATAATGACAAAGATAGGTCAAGTATATCCCATAGGAGACTCAGAAAACCCACAACTCTTCCATTTCATCTGATTAAGGAGAACTCAGTTACTGAGACCAATCTAGATGAGAAATGTAGTCTTTGTTCATAATTGGCCTGTAGTCAGCAAAAAATTTGGATTTTTATGTTATAATTTTTTAAAAGGTTAAAACATCTTGAATTCCCCAAATAACTGCCATGGCAATAACTAGCATAGCATATAATAATGCATTTTGGACATTCCATTCCACCAAGACAATACCTTATCATGTATTTCCCTTGGCTTTCCCTTGAGTGAGAAAGATGAAGTCAGATCTATGCAGAGGAGCTGGGGTTGACATGAAACTTGTCCTCACAAGCCTTCTATCAACCGTGTCCATCCCAGGGGACAGCACCTGAGGTGAAGAGGTATTCCTCCCTCTGGCCAAGAATGGAAATGTCAGCTAGCAAACCTATGCTATTTGTGTCATTTCTTTTTGTCCATAAATCAAGCATTTGTATCCCTATTTCTATGCCTAGAGGCAATGATGTTTAGTACAGTTAAAATGTTACCCAATAAGAGCTTAGTCAACAAGATTTAAAGTAAAAAATTAATTGTTAATTGACTTATATACTTATTCTGTGGCCACAAGAGCACACCACAACGGTCTTGGAAACCCTCCACCCCTGATACACATATATCCTTAATTTCCTGAATGTCATAATTCCTTAGTTGTCAAGAATAGAACTGAATGTTATTCAGGGAGATTACAGTCTCCAGGTATTTGAAATGATGTATATCTTTTAAAGATATTTTATATAACCTTTATTACCTCTAAGAAAACAACTATACCTTTATAGCTTCTACACAGAAGATAAGATGTGATAGTGGACCATAACTGTGAAATAGCATTCCAGTTTTCAGGGTTCTAGACTTGCCTCTAACTTATTCTACCCCTTAGACACATGAGATAAATTCTCTAAGGCTTGTTTTCTCATCTCTAAACTCCAGAGGGTGAGTCAGTTTCTTTTGGGTCCCTTAAGCTATCACACCCGATGGACACATAAATTTTTGTTGTCACTTTCAATCAAGTTTAATATTCTTCAAGAATCCATCGCTTTACCTTCAGAATGTTGTTTCATTTTGTACATCTTAAATTTATTTCTGCACCTGATGGGCTCAGTATTCCCCAGTCCTTATTTTAGTTTTATACTAAGAGTCAGCAAAGGGTCTATTTTTAGCAATTTCCCAAAGGAGTGGGAAGGGAGTCTCATCTTTGGCTCATTACCCCTGAGAACCTGTTCACCGACGCCGGCTGTTTCCACACTCTGTGCCCAGCTCTTGCCTGCAACTGTCACCAAGGTCAGCACAGGTGAGTCACCTCTGTCAGACAGGAGAATCAAAATGACTTTTCTCATGTTGAAAGCTGACTTGGATTTGGGTCTCTAGGGCTTGAGGTTACTCAACACTGACTGAATAAGGAAATGCCACACTAAACAGCTACAAACACAAACACACAGAGGGGCTTAGCAGCTACACTTTTATTTCCACATCTTTCAAATTATTATTTTTTTTTAACAAAGGGAAATCATGGCTGCCTCCAGATATAGGGATTCATGGTACTTGGGCTTATGCTTAGTTTCTTAAATACTGGTTGTCTTCTATTTCTATGAAGTTACCAACCTGGTATCCAATTTAGAAGCTCAACTAGACAGCAGAGATGGGACTAAGGATGAATTAGAGGCAGATGACTCCAGTAATGGTTTGTGGGTTCCTTCCGCTCTCAAGATAAAGTAGACTATGCTTCCTATGTCATAGATGTTAGACTATTTCTCCATAATAAAAGTTGATATATTCTCAAACCATGCACACATACTGGCCGTGTCATAAGCACTCCTGGCTGATATCTTGGCAATCATGCTAACATTCAATTTTCTTCCAGCATCATCTTTAACCTCCTATATCTGTGAGTCCCAAGTTATTTGTGCTTTGGGCTTTTAGATTTAAATCAAAGACTATTTTGATTTATTTAACCTTGATTTCTTTTCTCATAAAAACGGTGTTGCTTTTTGCTTGTAGATCCGGAGAAGACTTTGGTACTTTGTACTTTCTCAGAGACTAACTCCTGCGAGTCAGGATTTTTCACCAACCCAACACCATGACTTCACTTTCATTGGGCAGCTCCTTGTTGAATCAAGGACCTGGGCAGCTAAAAGTGGGGCACTTTATACAATGACTATATGCCTTCCCTCTTTGTTTATATTTTAAAAGTATTTAAAAAAATACATACCTATTTATTTATTATAAAGATGTCAACTTGCCACTTTCAGATTTTAGTTTAGCCACTGCCTTTAGGAAGCTAAGAAATTTTACAGACTTTGATACAGCTAAATATCAACTAGAAATATCATTTTGGGGAAGAAAATTTATACATTTCACATCTTTTTTTAAATCTGTTTGAGCCGCAAAGGGTGGAAAATTGAATCTTATACTACTACCCGGCCAACAAATATACCTGTGCTAGCAATGCTTTATGGAGGCTTTTCAGAGCTGTAGCAAGTCCAATCCATGATTAAATACAAGTTTTAACCTTCTTGCTTCACACAGAAAATGAGATTTGTTCAGTGGACTTTTTTTTTTCTAAAATGTTGAATCCATCTTGCCACCAAGCTTTCCTTTCTACTATTTATATTTGCATTCTATTAGCATAATGTTGAAAAATGGAAGCCACCAAATATTTTTTTCCATCACTAAGCAATGAGAGAAATGGAATATCCTGCACTCTTTTCAACTGCCTATTACTTTAGGATAGGGGCAGTGTGGGCATTAAATGATTACAAATTGATTTTTCTTGAGCTTAGAGTCATTCTAGATTCCCTATTTCTAGCCATACATATTATATGAGGAGCAAAGCATTCTGAAATGTACATTATTATTACGTTTAAACGCATATATCACTAAAAAGTGTGCACATAGCATATAATCAGCACCTCACCTCTTTTGAAAGTCTGCTACTTAATAGGTCTTATCTAACATTCTATGTGGACATATTGCTATACCACAATTCACACTGCATAGAGATTAATGCCCTAATCCAGCCCTAAACAAAATTTCTTTATTGTGTTAAGACATCCTGCTCTGAGAATAGGCATTTTAGAAAAGCCATGTTTAAATAGTTAATACAAGCTATAACATATCCAGCCTCTGAGGCTACACAGTGGCTCTTTGATTGCAAAAACCTTTCTAAAAATGCAACACACTTGTACTGGCTCAAAATATTCAGATATTCCAAATGGATACATTAAAGAATTTTCAGAGAAATTTTCATTCAGGGTTGCAATACTACACACCTAATGAGTTCCCGTGGGTTATGCTAGTGTTGTGGAGTCAAAATTATGTCATGCCAATGCATGCTTTTGCCCAAAAAATAATCAAGTTAAATGTGTGAAAAACGGAGTGTGCATTGATTGAAATGCTGGCAGAGATATGAGTTAATTTATGTGGAATGACCCAATGAATGTGCTCAATCTTAAAAAAAAAAAAAATACACTCGACCATGCATTTACCATTAACCTGTGATCAGTGCATCATTATTTATATGCTTCAATCATGAATACATTTACTTACTGAAATATGCAGGCCTCTCTAGGTTTTTAACTTATAGTGGAAGAGACCTGTATGAGCTGGAAAAGGAGGAAAGGTGCAGCTTACACAGTATGGCTCCAAGTCATGACATTTTTTAACACATGGGGGAAGGGGAGTTGTATTTGGACAGATATATGCTTAGGGGTCTCTTTTCCCCAGAGGGCATGTCAGTGACACTCTATGAAATAGTTCAGGTAACATACACTGATGGCTGACAGTGTCCTTCTAGACTAGGCTTCAGATGAAGGGAATGGTCTTGTACTAAAGGCTGGGTCTTGGGAACCAGAAGTAGAGAGGGCATCCTAGTGTCCCACCTGAGGCAGTCTGTGTTGGAAAGACTTGGGGGAAAGAAGGGGAAAAAGGCCTCTGTTCAAAATATGAACCGAAGAAATTGTTATAAAAAGGTAAGAGGTTTCCCAAGGATAGTGCCACGGCTGGAATAGGGAACAAACACAGTGTCTTAGGAGAAGGTAGAACTGGTCTACCAACCCTTGCTCCCTGTTACTCAGTCATTTGTTTGAGAACCACAGAATATGAACAAAAAGCAACTTCTCTGGAGGGATATTCATTCTATTCAGAGAAGGGTGGGGCCTGTTTCAGTAAAACAGTGTCTGCAGCATTGATTTTTACCAAAACCAATGTCCTCTGCATGATCCTGGATGAATACGGGCAAATTCCTGTTCTCTGACTTCCACGTGGCCTGTTTGCTGTGGCTAATGGGGCCTTTCTGAAAAGAATTGGCAGTTTTTTCTGCTATCTTACTCCCAATCTATTTCTGGTCCAGCATTATCTTCTAAGACACCAGATAATAATATTGGAAACTTAGTCACTCGTGCCCTCGAATACTATAGTTACACCTTCATAGTCAACAACCTAACGGATGCCACACATGATACCAATATTTAACACTGACTTCACACTGAGATGTGTTTAATATATCAGATGTGAGATCCTGGTTTGGAAGAAGGTGAACTAGAAGATATAAAATCCTGGATTGGGTATTAAAATGGAGCTCAGTTCCCACCTCTCACTAGATATCTGACCTTGAGAAGTCACTTTAACCCTAACACAGTTCTCCATCCATGGAATGAGGATAATTATCTGCCAATGGAGTTGCTTGCTATCAGCAAAGTATATAGCAGAAGAGTGTAAAGAACTATTAGATTGTGTGTTTATAGATTAGTAATATTTTTATTAATCTCAAGATTACAGGTAACTTTTTAATTCACCTTCTCTCTTGCCTGTCGTTAATGCTTTTAATAACTTGACATTCTTAGTAAAGATCTACAAATGTTCTCTATAATGTTTCTTTTTCTGGAGATAAGTGAAATGGATTCGGAGAAAAGGAAGGAGGCAGAGAGAGACAGAGGGATATGGAGAGAGGGGAGGTAAAAATATGTGAAGTGGTAACCCATACAATCTGGGAAATATGAAATTGCAAATATTATTCAACATCTTTAGCATAATTTCCACTGGAAGACCTTGGAGATATGACAAAGCACATTAATCCTTCTCACAGATTAACCTAATCACAAAATGTCTGTGCTGGAAGGACCATTGGAACTATCTAGTGCAGGATGACAAAAATGCACACTATGCCTCTTGCTCTTTTGCTTTCCCTGTTCTCCTAGTAGGCACAATTAACCTATCTTTACATATTCACCTTCATAGCTTATTTTTACTTCTCCATACAGGGCTTGAGGCAATATGACTCCTTTAGAATACCAAGCAAATATCTGCTATACCAAACTGATCCGACCGGCAGGGTAGAGATGGAAATTCCAGTATATGGAGAATCAATTCCCTTAAGGTAAACAGAAAAATACCACAACAGCAAACACAGGGCCAGAGCAGGATGATAG
This sequence comes from Myotis nattereri, assembly GCF_964212035.1. Taxonomy (NCBI): domain Eukaryota; kingdom Metazoa; phylum Chordata; class Mammalia; order Chiroptera; family Vespertilionidae; genus Myotis; species Myotis nattereri. The sequence goes on from NC_138090.1 coordinate 10,588,059, forward strand.
GCTTTCTGATTCCAAGTAATGAGGAAAAGGATTGAAAACAACATCCCAAAACCAAAACAAATGTTAAGAATAAAAGGGCATGTGGTGACCTTCAGACATTAGTTCCTTTGAGCATCACAGGAAAACCCTAGCCAGCTGTTGTATCAGTGTATTCTGAATAGCAATGTCTGTGCTCATTTCAGAAAGAAGAACTAAACCAAAGTCAATGACTATACTGAAAATAAACTAGGAAAGGAAAATGTTCAGCTCTAATACGGTGGGAGGTAGGAACAGGCTAACCGGAACAGGCTAACCTTTTTTTGTTTTTTGTTTTGAAGTTAAGAAGGAAGTTTATCTAAGCTGAGTTTTTTGTTGTTGTTGTTGTATTTTTGATAAATTGGAGATGATTTAATTGCATCACAGACATTATAAACAGAAAAAAAAATACTTTGATAATAGAAACAACTCAATATTGTACAATAATGGTGTTTTCAAACTTAGTTTTGAGCCTCTGTTAGAGGCAGATGTTATTCTGGATAATAGCTATGCAACATACGTCAGCGTAACAGTTGTCTTAATTTTAAACATTGACAAATTTACAATTTTTACTAATTACTATGTCTTGGATTGGGGAAATTATTCCCCCAAGGTCACGTAACTAGTGGAAGAACCAAGGCTAGGGCATGGATCTACACAATTCTATTGTAATCGACAAAGAGAAACTAATGGATCTTCAACTTTGTTCTTTTTCTTTTTTTGGTGAATATTACACTAGATGACCTTATAATATTTTCAGTTATAGTGCATTTGATATATCATTTTTATATAAATTCATGGCAGCACTTATCTACTTAGATTTAAAACACACTGAATGGAGAGACTACAAATAGGCACCTACACCTCTTATTAGTTTAAGAACAAATAAGAGATTACTGGCTGGAATACTTATAAACTTTTTTGAAAGTTTTGGTGTGTGAATTATAGCTTAACAAATGTAGGATAGTAAAAGCTTCATTATACTAAATACATATTATACAACAAATTTATATATCATTTTATAGGTAGTAGTTATAATATTATTACTATTAAATTGTTACTCTATAGACTGCTTTCTCACAAACTATATCCCACCACAGTTTTGAGTTTGCAGATGAGGTGATGCTAAGTTCATGGGCATGGAGTTCCTACAGCTGCACCCATTTAACACATAAGAGAAATCTCGTCTGTAACTTGGAGCAATGGCACCCGTGTTAAGGAATAATGGTATAGAGATGAAAGGAGATCAAGTATATAGGAAAAGTATCTGGCTCATAATGTATATTAGCTATTTTTGGTTATGGCCAGAGATCCTAAAGACAGATGAGAGAACTGAAATCCATAAGAACTGAGAAATGTTGCCACAGAGAAGATTGACATGAGTTTTGCAATGAGAGAGAATGTGTGCTGGATATACAGAATGGACATAATGCTTCCGGTTACTGAACAGGGATCTACACTAATAAAAGACAAAGATGCTAATTGACCATACCTTCGCTACACCCACCAGCCAATCAGAAGAATATTCAAATTAACCCAACAAAGATGGCAGTTAATTTGCATACACAGGCGCCCAGTGAAGACTGAAGACAGTGTAGAAGGAAGCCAAGCACTGCAGAAGGGAGCCGAGCCAAGTGGCAGAGAAGGGAATGGATCGGAGGTAGCAGAGATGGGGGCGGAGCTGAGGCAGTGGACATGGGAGGGAGCAAAGTGGCGGAGAAGGGAGGGAGTGAGACGGCGGGCGGACGTGGGAGGGAGCCGAGGCAGCAGGGAAGGGAGGGAGCTGAGGCGGTGGGGAAGGGAGGGAGTGAGGCGGTGGAGACAGGAGAGAAGCGGCGGACATGGGAGGAAGCGAGGCAGTGGAAAAGGAAGGGAGCGAGGCAGAGGAGAAGGGAGGGAGCCAAGGCAGAGGAGAAGGGAGGGAGTGAAGCGGCGGAGAAGGGAGCGAAGCTGCCTCGGTGGGCTTCACTCCCTTCTCTGCTTCACTCCGGTCTCAGGAAGCCCTATTCTTGCAGGAATCTTCCGGCAACAGCCCTCTAGTTTAACATAAAAGGCAGCCAATGTGATGAAGGAACTCTCCAATGTCCACACGTGGTAGGTAGCAAATATTCACCACTGCACCTATGTTTTCCTGCCACCAACCTCCTATTCAGCCATTCCTCCCACCATGATGACCTGAGCCATTAAAGCTGGAACTCAACTTTGTTCAAATTCCTTGAATGGACCTGTTCCCTTAGTCACAAGGTCTTTGCATGTGTTGCATCCTCTCTAATGTGCATGTCATTCAATTTCAACTCTCCTTGTGCATATCACCAGAAAACTCACTCCCTCCAGGAAGGCTTCAAGGACTCCTCTTTGAGGCCAAATGACCCATTGCCTATTTTATAGAGCCATTTGTTTCCTTCAAACATTTATTAAAATTATAAATATATGGTTATTAAGATGAATACATATTACAGTAAGTTCTCCATGTCTTCAATTAGATGTGCTCACTTTTGTATCTCCAAGCACCTATCACTGTGTCTAGCACATAATATATACTCAATAAATTACACCTAAAAAAGAAAGAAAATATTCAGATTTGCACCCCAATCTTCCCAGCTAAATAGGCTTTCTACTACATTTCATGAGACAGAGTTTATTATTAATATCTGCTCTTTTATAGCTTTGGAAAAGGAGGAGACATTTTTCTCATCTTGTCTGGCTCAGAGTATAAAGAAAGACCCTATCCAGGTAGACAGAGAAAATCAGGCATGGATACTACTTACACACGAAACTACTCTTTTGTTGATTTAGCTGACTGACTAGTCAAAGGTGTTTGTGAATGGAGATGTTGTTCTGATGTCTGACATGCAATATTTACAGAAAGTTCATCACTCCCTAAACCACTGGTCAAACAGTGGTGATTTGAAAATGTTTAACTCTTGTCAGTTTTTACCAATTGATCTGCTGTAAGCAGTTCCTTAGATTACACAAGATCAAATGGAATGTGCGGATGTCATATGTTCACTTAGATTTTTCAGTCATTATCTAAATCGTATTTGTGAGTATATAACAATATATTGACTTGTTAGACAGTACATGGAGAAGTGATTTATGTTAATTTTTTAATTAGTTGAGGAGGCGATAGTTCCACATTGTATCCTCTAAAACGAAACATAAATTTTATGGAAACATCCCCAAATATAGTTAATGACAAATGGAATTCAAGCAGATCTGGTTGTGCTTCTATAAACATGCCATGCTTGACTTTTCCTCAATGCTAATAGATTTTTCTAGCCCATAAGCACATTCATTTGTAATAAGTGAAATGATTTTATGTCACCAGGATCGCCCAGTACAGTTCTACTAAAAAAAGACTTCTTTGCATTTTTAAATGCCCCCACCTCGTGAACAGCCTCCAGTCCAGCTCACCTAAACGCCATGTTGCCCTCCTCTGAATTTTCACATTGTTTCTCCCTCTTCTACCTATGCTAGTTTTTACCTCTAAGGAGTTATTTGATTGGCTATCTTCAACTTCCCAGAACACATACACGTTGAGGATTGCATGTCTCTAGAATTCTGATGATTGTTAAATAGCCTGGATACAAGGGCAGGTAATTTGACACTCCCCCCCCCCCCCCCAATTTATCTTCCAGTGTCAAAAGATAATTTATACAATTTCTTTTTAGTAGTACCAATGCTCAGAAACAGGACAAAATATAGTCAGTATTTGGACCACTCTGAGGAGTTATCCTCAATTTGGAATAGCATTCATCCTCCTATTCCTCATAAAGTATTTTCTGTTCTAATTCACTAGGGTTCAGTTCAGAGCAATCCTAGCTTACTAAAGGGAAACATGTCGACATATTTAACTTTCCCAGGAACTGTGGATCACATGTGTCCTGTAATATCAACCATATCCTGCACTATAAATCCACTAGAAGTGGTCTCTGGGGGGCGGGGAAGGGGATATATGTAATATTTTCAACAATAAAGATTCAATTTTTTTAAAAAAAGGGGGGGGGGGAAGAAAAACCAGCTCTCAATTCTGTCACTTAACACGAGGAATGATAGCTATGTTCTTGAGCACCAAGACTATGCAAGTATATGTGTACAATATCTGAAATTCTCACCCCTCCTTTTAATTCTAACTCTTTGGATGAGTAAACAGAAAAATCATAGTGGTTACTGTTATGATAAGATCATACAGCTAGATGTTGCTAAGATCTGTTTGAAATATACATTTTGTTCTTGAAACTCAATTTCATTACATCACATGACCTTCTTGTATTGGCTTTTGCTCAATGTGGAAGTTTTAATGTCTTCAAGAGGATAAAGTCATTGGCTGAATTATTGGCAAGTTTTCTCATTGGCAAGCTCCCCAAAATGATGACTTATTTGCATAGCTGCGATGTTGAGTCTTTCTTTCATATCTTTTTGTTTTGTCTGCTAAGTAATTAATATATTAGTTTGCTAAAAATATTTTTTAAAAAGAATATTAAAGAAATGCTGTGTGTTCCTTTGCAAGGGTTTCAAAGTAATTTCCTCTCTATAGCACAGCGGTTTTCAATGGCTGCGCCATAATAATTTTGAAAACATGCAATACCTGATTATTTAGTCAGGGGCACCAACTTCTTTTCCTTTAGGTTGTCAAATAAAATAAATATGACAACAGCTAACACAACAATAGCTTCCTGATGTGAATGACTCAATATTATACTTTTTTATTTGTCATATCGGCAAAAACATAATATATTTATTGGTGAGCTGCAGAATTTCAGTAATTAGTTTATGTGTGTCATGAGATGAAAAAGGTTGGAAATCACACGCTATAGGGTGTTCAGACCATTCTACTTAAATCTTTGTGTCAACTGAATTAGAATATGCCTCAGAGGTTATGTCCTCACATCTTTTCTCTGCAATGAAAGCCTTAGGGCTTTGTGACTTTGAAGCGTAATGATCCTGACCTAGGTTTCCTCTCTTGCATCAGCTTCCCAGGCTATTTGGTAGGCCTGTCTTAGTTTTTCTATTTGGTATTTGGAGTTAGTATCACTACTGATGTTACTACGTGGCACAGAATATTTGCTAAACATATTTATTCAATTTTTGAAGTAATCCTTGATGACAAGTACTATGGTCTTCATTTTGCAAAGGAGTAGACTGTCACACAGGAAGTGACAAACCTCAGGTTCACAAGTACATCTGTGTGGCTCTAAAGAATCTCTGTTTATCACACACTATCTCTCTTCATGGAACGCATAGCCACATTTTTAAAATGCTAACCCATAATTAGCATGTTTTTTTAAGCAAGTCTTCCAGAATGACTTAATATGAATAATTAGTGTTTTTCAACAAGTTCCATTCAGAAGGTCACATGCTTTGGCAATATGCATGCAATGCTCAGACTTCTTTTTTTATGAATTCAGAACTAATAGGTTCTCTTAATTCATTTAAAGAGTGATTGACACTAAATGACTCATTTTAATCTCAATGATATCTGTTACTTTGCAATTCCAGATCAACTAAAAAAAAAAAAAAAAGAAGTCCCCCTAATTATAAATCGCAGTGTCTGTGGAGTAGACCATTCTCGGTCTCACTGCTTCACTAACAAACTCTTCACTTTAACCTTGTGTTTGAATTCTTTCCTGTGTGAAGCCAAGAACCCACAGTGGGTCTTACACCCTTGGTTCCTGAACCCCTGGAATGCCTGCATCACATCAGCTTTGGGTCCCTAGCAGGAACTTGCCTTCTATAAATATGGAAGAGAAAAGTATAGGTAGAAATGTGACTGATCACCTGGTCTATGAAGAATGGCATCCTTAGTCTCTAGAAACTGACAAAGTTCAAACAAGAGGGACCATCAAAATTTGAGTTGTAGTTTCTTTCCTTTTTTTAAAAAAATATTTTATTGATTTTTCACAGAGAGGAAGGGAGAGGGATAGAGAGTTAGAAACATTGATGAGAGAGAAACATCAATCAGCTGCCTCCTGCACACCCCCTACCGGGGATGTGTCCACAACTAAGGTATATGCCCTTGACCGGAATCGAACCCAGGACCCTTCAGTCTGCTGGCTGATGCTCTATCCACTGATCCAAACTGGTTGGCTGCAGTTTCTTTCTTGTACTTAAACTAGAGGACTGGTGCACAAAATTTGCGCATGGGGGTGGTGTCCCGCAGCCTAGCCTGCACCCTCTCCAATCGGGCCAAAACTGGCAGTCAGATATCCCTCTCACAATCCAGGACTTCTGGTTCCTAAGTGCTTGCCTGCCTGCCTGCCTGATTGCCCCTAACCGCTTCTGCCTGCCAGTATGATAGCCCCCTAACTACTCCCCTGTGGCCTGATTGATGCCTAACTGCTCCCCTGTCGGCCCAATCACCCCCAACTGCCCTCCCCTGCTAACCCGATCGCCCTCAACTGCCCTTCCCTGCTGGCCATCTTTTGGGGGCCATCTTGTGGTGGCCATCTTGGGATGACATGAGGGCATTGCATGAGGGCGTGAGGGCCACCTAGGCTTTTATTAGTATAGATGTTTTCTATTATAAAGGTATAATGACATAACCAGTGAAAAAGAGAGAAAACAAAATATCCTCAATCCCTCCACCTATTCCCAACCAAGAGAAATAATAATAATAACTGTAATTCATTGGGTACAACTATGGCCTGGTGTTTCAAGTAAATTATTTGTAATCATTATGCTAACCTTGCAAAGTAGGTGTAACTAATATCCTTTTTTTATACCTGATGAAAACTGCTCAGAGGGATTAAAGTACTTGCCAGATATATCACAGAGTCACAGGGCAGAACCATGATTTAAAACAAGAACTACCTTACTTATGATTTTACTGTAGCCTGTGGCATTTTAGCCATTTTTCCAAGTAAATATGTATCTTTTTATTTGCATGTCCGTTTTGTTCAGTTTATTTTAAGTCTGTCATTACATTTTACATTAACTTTTATGTATCCTTAATTTCTTAAATCATATACTATTTAATTACTAATGTTATTACATGATCCCTATCATCACCAATATAGACTAAAAAATCCCAAAAGTATATATGTTATTTTACTTAACCAGAAATTTATATTTTGATCATTTTCTTGTTGTCCTTTTCTTTAAACATCATGGATAATCATATAATAATAATATTTTTATATAAAGTTTTTCTGCATTTTAAATTATTTATTTGGAATGGCTTTCTAGGCAAGAAATTATGTGGTCAAAAGTGTATTTGCCTTTTTTGCTTAGAATTTTTTAAATCTAAGGACCAAATCATACGACAAGTACATATGATAGATTTCATAGTCAGTCGTATTTGATTAAATTCTACGATTCGGGGTATATACCAATCAGGTTATATAAATTTACTTGATCAAAATAGTTCTATCTATCTATCTATCTATCTATCTATAATTTGTCTGCATTGGGTCTTATAAGGTACTCATCCCTTTATGAATCTAAAGAGATGACCTACATAAACAGTCTGTAAGAAAAGACATTCTATATTTATTTGCATTCCTACAGTCATTTCTTTCTCATTAATAATATTTTAAATGGCTTGAATAAGTATGGAAGAACAAAAATTAACTACTTAGCTAAAAGTCATTCAAATACATTAAATCAATTTCTGTATCATCATGTGAATGGCTGCTTTGTCCTATAATGTTAACATTAACTAATTTTAATACAAACTTAAAGTGGGCAGATATTAATTATTTCAAACTGCAGACATTGTTTAATTTTAAGTACTTTTCAAGTACATGTGCTTAGACTGAATATGCATAGCTGTGCACATATGAATTATCCCTTTGAATCAGATTATTATCTTCCTAAGACATAGCAGAATCAGTATTACTATATTACCTAATATCTTCTATTCCTTCATCCTATAAAGCACTTATTCTGTACTAAATACCTTATCTCTTTCTGGGAACTACTAAGATAAAAAAATTACTTTAAAATAACAAGTATAATATTTTTTTGTAAAATTTGTTCTTTCTATGAGAAATGTAAATGCATTATTTTGACCCTCATATCGTCATCACGGTGCAGCAATATTGCTACCCTTCTCAGAGGTGAAAATACTAAATAGTCACTTGCTGAAGATAACATACTAGTAAATGAGTAAATAAAGATAGTCAAGTCAGAACTACATGCTTGCAACCGGAAGAAGTATAAACTAAACCACGGTAAAATTCATAAGTATCTTGTATTGGAGGTAGCATCAATAACCTATTGCTGAATAACAAGCCACCTCAAATCTTAGTGCCTTAAAACAGCAATCATTAATTATTACTCAAAAGACTCCATGACAGTGTCAGAAAGGCTCCGAGGGAAGAAGATGCTGTTGCTGGCAAGCCAGAAGTCAGCCCTGTGTGCCACCAGGTTAGTAAATGCTGAGGAGTTCAGGACAGCACAGGGAGCATTGATAACTCAAAGCATTGATGACCACTAACTTCTTTTCATTGAGTATCTTTTAGATGACTACTAGAGAGAATATCAAAAGAGGACAACAATAGAAATGAGAAACAATAGAAAAATAAATTAGTGGCAGAGTAAGATGAAAGTGTGTTGTTAAGGATTCAGAAAGGCTCCTGCAGATGGCTCTGTGAGGGAACACTGGGCGGTTCCCAGAGCACAGACACCTTGGGGGCTCTGGCTCATTTGTGCACAGAAAGGAAAAGGGACGCCTCATCCTGGGACACTCCCATACCTTCTGGAGGCTGCTTCCTATGAAGCTCACAGACAACTAATGCCGGAAGTTGGATACCACTCCGCTTGACAATAACTACTAAGTATGCATGTATGTATGTATGTATGTATGGATTTATGTATTTTCAGGTTTCTTTGTCACTTCAAGTGTTAACTTCCCCCAAGTTAATACTTCAGTGTACCTCTCATTCAGTATTATTTTCTATCCTCTTAAAAGTAATTAAATTGTGAAACTACTCAAAAGTTGTTAAAACCACTAGGAAAAACATTCTCAAACTAGGGCATGCAACCATTTTATTTCCTAGGCACTGTATAACAGTAAAATGGATACTAATAATTATTGGTTCATGGCATATTAAATAGCGCTAAAATAGTTATCAAGAAAAAAAAAAGATAGAAGAAATATGTTCTAAGGGCATTAAGCCTAAAGTCCAATTTTCTAAATGTTCCTTTCAGAGGGAAAACAGGAAGCGTTTGCAATGGACACAGCAGGATGCAAAGTTTTACAGGATTGTTCTCACTATTAAAGAAACAATCCAACTAAATGGTTCTATTAAAGCAGGAGGCCAGGCAGGTTGTATCCAATTTAGGACCTGGATTTGTAAGCCTCTGGACCTGCACAGGAAGGAGTTTACATTCCGCTTGCTTGTCTTTTTTCACAGATAAAAGAAAATTCCCAAGGTTGCCAAATAAGTCACAGGTAACACTGCATGCAGTGTTGCATTCTGCTTCGCCAGGTAATTCCTTCTGGATGGCTTTAGGATCTCCAATTTTATTGAGAAATGATGGCAGTGACATTAGCTACTTGATGTTCAATATGTAGTTCACACATTAACACCTCCGAGAAGAATTTGCATCTTCAGAAGTCAAGAAGATTATAGGCACTAAAGTGCACAGCATATTTCTAGAATTTATCCATCCAGCATAACGAAAACATGACACCTATGGAAGAACTCTGCACTTTCCCACAGAATCGAAGGGACACTAGGAAACTTTGGGAGATGGTGGATTTATCTATTCCTTTGTTTGTGGTGATGATGTCATAAGTTCTTATGCACAAGCTCATCGAATTATACACATTAAATATGTGCAGTTCTTTGTGGATGAATTATATTTCAATGAAGCCTTTTTTAAAAGTCAACATGACAAATATATTATTACAGAAAGAACAATTCAATCCTTATTGAGTATATCTACTCATGTAAACAAACAAACAAAAGAGCTGAGAGTCCCATAAGTGCCTCTCATTGTTCCTGATAAAATAAATGTTAAAAGTTTTTGCTCCTGCCTCCATGACTCAAAATCTTTTTCTCTGTAGTTAGAAAACTTAAGGTAGGCAATATTGATCTCTAAGCATTATTTCATCTGGCACTATGTTCACCGTCTCTAAGAAATTGAAGTCAAAATTACTGTTCTTTCAATTTCTTACTTAGACTCAACCTCGTAAAGGTCTTTCTTGCTACAACATTAGAAGCAATTGTTGACTCATTGAAAGTTGACATCAATCTATTTCATGTATTACTAGTCTTTCTTGAGTCTGTGTTGTTTTTCCAGGTAAAGAGTCTCCTAAGTGGCAGAGGTAACCATGTATGACTTAGGGATGGGATCTTACAAGATTGGGTACTCTTCCTTTGCTTCTTTTGTTTGTTTTTATGTCACACCCATGGAGGCCTGAGTTTGAATTGAATCTCTGGAATTTACCCCATATATGAGTGTTAGGCAATGACTTTTTTCTTAAGTCTCAGCTTTTTGATCTGTAAAATAGAGATTATAATTTTACACAATCCATGATTTTTTAAGTATAAAATGAGATTATACTTCTACAGTGCTTTAAAAAAGTATCTGGCACATGAAAGTCATTCAAAGAAGAGTAGATACAGTGGGGCCTTGACATAAGAGTTTAATTCATTCCGTGATGGAGCTCATAACTCAAATTACTCGTATGTCAAATCAAAAAGTGAACGAGTGAGACACGTGATGCTGGGCTGATGTTGCGTTCACTGTGACGTTTGCTGCGCCAACTAGTGGTGGGGTATCTGAAGCTGGCTCGTAACCCGAATTTTAGCTTGCAATTCAAAGCAAAAAATCGGCCAAGAGACGGCTCATATCTCGAAAAACTCGTTAGTCGGGACACTCGTAAGTCAAGGTCCCACTGTATTTGTATTAACTTGATAAGCCTTAGAAATTATTAAGCACAGGCATACTGCATTATATATGGAGTGATCATAAGAATCTATCATGAAATATTTGGGGTATACCTTGGAATATATTTTAGAAAAATCATAATGCCATTAGTGGTATTTATTTATGTATTTATTTAAAGATTTTTCATTGATTTTTTTAAGAGTGAGAGAGGAAGGGGAAGGGAGAGAGGGATAGAGAGAGAGAGAGAGAGAGAGAGAGAGAGGGGGGGGGGAAACATCCATGTGAGAGCATAACATTTTTAGCTGCCTCCTGTACACCCCATACTGAGGATAAAGCCTTCAACCCTGGTATGTGTTCCTACTAGGAATGGAACCAGCAACCCTTTGGTTCATGGGGCGAAGCTCAATGAACAGCCACATTGGCCAGACAGTGGTATTTTTAGTGCTGAGACATAGGTCTGTCCGTCGCCAGTGCATGAATGTTTAATGACTGATGTACATTTGCTTCTAGGACCCTGATCCTTATATCCTCTCCCCACTGTCTCATTGAAACCCCACCCCTACCACGCTGGGCCCGTCTGAGACCAGACACTATAGTATCTTGATTCCTCCAAAAGCTTCCCTCACACTGTTCTCCTTGTCCTTTCTGCGCTTCTCTCCTATTCACTTACTGAAGCTCATTCAAATCCTACTTTCCCTCTGTTTTCTCGCACTCTGAAGGAGACCTTCCAGTGAGAATTCTTAAATTCTTGCTTTATATCGACATAGGATGTGTTCATATTTGCCTTATAGTAGGTATTATTTACATAACAGTATTCCCTATTAATCTTGAGCTCATGGAGAAGAAGGGGCAGTGTCTCACTGGCCCTGTTTCCCATAGTAAACCACACAGTGTATATAACCCACATGGCTCAAAAAATAGAATAGGTACCCAGTTCATAAAGGTGTCAGAGAATGCGGCCACCGGCATTTACCAGCTGGTATTCATTAGCATTTAAACTACAGAAGACAAGGGGATATCTCTGTTAGTATTACTATCATGTGGTATCTCCCCAGAATTGCTTGCCTGCTTTGTGGCAGCTCCGTACGGCCTCCTGTTCATGTTGCCGATACAATACACACACAGATTAATTTCTGCAGGGTGCTTTGGAGCTCTATTAGATTGTTTTTAATGACTAAACTAACATAACTTGGAAGACCTTTTTATTGAATTTCTCAGAGTCAGAAGAGTTGGCAAGGGGATTTTTGTATGAGAGCCAGGGCTTTTTATTGTAAGTGGTGATTTCTCACATGGTCTAGTGAGAGAAGTCCCTTCATTTTTGCTTTGTAAAAGCCACTGCACAAAAAAAATGAGGAGATGGGATGTTGAAATATTTCTCTTCATATTTATTTTGTAGGATATGTTCAATGGTGTATATCAAATACCTGCTATGAGTGAGGTACTATGCTGTCACCATCCATTTGTAATTTCATTTCATCCTCATACCAACCATAAGCAGTAAATAAGTAAACCAACCATAGAAAAGAAAACCACTTAAGTGATTTGGAGAGCATATGTCAGATTCCATAGCCTATGCTTTTGAGCTATAGGTCAGATTTCCTAAGACAAGGTCTTGGAATGTTGTTAATGGTAATATTTGACCAAGGTTATTCAAAAAAAAAATAGCATGGCCCTAACCAGTTCGGCTCAGTGGATGGAGTGTCGGCCTGTGGACGGAAGGGTCCCGGGTTCGATTCCGGTCACAGGCATGTACCTTGGTTGTGGGCACATCCCCAGTGGGGGGTGTGCAGGAGGCAGCTGATCGATGTTTCTCTCTCATCGATGTTTCTAACTATCCCTCTCCCTTCCTCTCTGTAAAAAAATCAATAAAATATTTAAAAATATAATAAAAATTAAAAAATAGCATGGAATCGGTTGTCTAAGGATTTTTTTTTTTTTTTGGTAGTGGACTTTTTTTCTTCTTAAGTAAATATTCAGTTCCCAATTTGGAACAAATGTATGATGTATTATCACATAAATATGAAGATGATAATCAACCAAGTCCTGCCACTGAGAACTAACTAAAGGCAATGCTCACATTGTGTTTCAATAGGCACCACTTTCAGCTATAATCCTTATGAAATAACACTGGTTCCCCAACAACACAGCTCAAATGCCAGCTTCCATGGTACATTAACTGGGAGCAGTTGCAAAAAAGTTAGTTCTTGAGTCCACAAATCACTCCATGAATAAATGGGCATCAAAAACAGTGATCAGTCACAAAACTCCTTTCAAGGATTGGTCAATCAATACACGACCACTTCCGTATCACACACAGAAAGCAAAGCACGTAGTTACATTACTTCCTTGTCTCCTTATGATAAACCCTTGTGATATTTTACAAAATTGGGCCATCGAAAGAGAGAATTAGCCAGAAGGGATGGATGTGTATAAAGGAAACAAGTGATGGCAATGGAAATAACACTGGATGTGAATGGAACTTGTGAAAGGGTGACAGAGAAGCTAACAGCCTCGTGGGAGGAAGCAATGAGTAGCATTTACCACACTGTACAGATAATCTGTGGGATTTGGACTGAACACACATGAAGTTATAGAATAAAGAACTGACTTGGGAAACATTGACATTGTCATTGTTCAAGAGACTCGGGGTATGCAGCATAGGAATTTAGTGAAAAATAAAAAGTTATTGACATAAGTAAGAAGAAATACCAAGATGACCCTGAGGAAAGACACTGGTAAAATTTTTCTATTACAGGAAATCTTGTTTGGCTCATGTAGCTCAGCAGTTGAGTATCCACCCAGGAACCAAGAGGCCACTGGTTCATTTCCCAGTCAGGGCACATTCCTGGGTTTCAGGCTCAATTCCCAGTAGGGGGCATGCATGAGGCAGCTGATCAATGATGTTTCTCTCTCATTGATGTTTCTCTCTTTCTATCCCTCTCCTGTCCTCTTTCACTCTAAAAAAAAATTAAAACACATATTTAAAGGAACTCTCAGAGATATGTCATGACAATGAAAGTACAAAATATAAAGTGCTGAAAGATGATCCAAACATCTATATATGTAAAAGCCCAGCAACCAAATGGTGGAACGACCAGAACAACTGGAACAAATGGTTACTATGAGTTCCACTGTGGCGGCCAAATGGGCCAATACGGTCCCAGATTGCCCCCCAAACTGCCTGCAGCCCCTCTCTCTGGCCAGCCATGCCCCCTATCTGCCCCCCCCACCATGACTGGGGATAGGGCTGGCTTGCCACACCCTTGATTGGGCCCTCCCACCTCGATCAGGGGCAAGGCAAGTCGGCCAACCACCTGCAGCCCCTTCTCCTGGCCAGCCAACCTCCTGAGGTCCCTCCCCATGGAGCAAACCCCCCGATAGGCCTCGATCACCAGCCAGGTCAAGGGCCCCCACCCATGCACAAATTCATGCACCGGGCCTCTAGTTGGTTTATAATATACTCTATATGGTGAGTTATATGGTAAGAAGAAAACAAGCACTATGTAAACTACTTCTGATGAGTATTTCACCAAGCAATAGAATATTTGAATAAATCTTTATTGTTTTACTTACAGAACACTAAATAAACCACTCATTTACTATTTTATTTTTATTTCCACACACATCTGTAACTGACAGTGAGAGTTTTGAAAGGTTTAGGGGAAAAAAAAATTAAAGATTACAGAGCAATAAAAAATTTTCCAATTAATTTTTAAGATCACTTTGTACTTTCCATAGTCTCCCACTCTGCCAAGTCCTCCAAGCCACCAGCTCTCCCTCTCTACTCTCCGTCTGGTGGCTTGGGGAGCCAATTTCCCCAAGCCACTCCACTCTTCGCTGGCTCTCCCACGCTGCTCTCTTCCCGGCACCTGTGTATGCAAATTAACCCGCCATTTTTGCCGGGTTAATTTGGATACTCACTCCTGATTGGCTGGTGAGTATAGTGGAGGGACAGTCAATTTACATGTTTCTCTTTTATTATATAGGATACTAATTGGAGTTGAGCTTTCAGCTAATTCAAAGCTGGGTGTTAGAATTTCAAAGATGGGTCTAGTTCATACTTACCATAACTTGTACTTAAATAGTTCAATGTCATATCTGAGTATCTGGGGTGTTTATCTGGTCTCCTCATCCTTAGTGGGCTCTGAATTCCTTTTATATTGTCCCATTTGCAGGTTACTGCTGAAAATTGCTTAGCTTTTAAACCTCTATGTGATTACTTTAGTTTCATCTCCTAAATCAGGCTCTGTATGGAATAAATATGACTTAGCAAAGACTTCAGAGAAAGAGCCAAGAAGTGGATATGAAGGGTAGAAGTATGGCAGATATAAAATACATGGCACAATTAATTAAAAAGAAATAGCTTTAAATGGACCTTAAATGTCCAAAACCCTGATATTTTCTGGTTAATGGCAAAAAAATAAAATAAAAATACCAATTTTTACTAGACCCTACAGAGTAAAAAATATACAGTATAATTGAAAAAAATAACAAAACTAGAGCAAAATATGCAAATTTAAGAAGTTAATAGGAATATTAAATGGTAGAAAAATGTAAATTTAACTACAAGAAAAAAATAGAAAAAGTAAAGTTGAGAATGAGAGAAAATAAAAATTTAGATAAATGTATAAGCCAAAAACATAATCATTATGTTAAATATAAATTAATAAATACCTCAATAAAAATAAATATTATAAGACAGAAAAGTATATTTTAAAAATGTAGCTATGTATTCCTTCCAAAAGTATAATTATAGAGCAAGATTAGAAGTAAAGTTATGAACTTCAGGTTTCTGGTCCAAGATCTTATCACAATAAGGGAAAAGCTGAAGAACTGAAGGTCAATAACTCTTCTGAGAGTCATAAGAAAACTGAAGTCACAATGTAGAAAAGTTAGTTAAAAAACTCAGGCTTTTCATTTTTTTTTTCTTCTGTAAATGTGAGTTTCAGGTGAACAATTAGTAATAATCTAGTTTAACACACACAATCATGGCACATAGTAGCTTCTAGAAGATAAATAATCTGTTAAGCTTTTAAGACATGAATATAGGGATATTAGTTTCCTATAGTTTTTTTTAATTTAAATATTTAATGCTGAAAGTATTATATATGTCCCCCCTTTCCCACATTGACCCCTTCTAGTCTACCCCTGCCTCCCACCTCAGGCCTTCACCAACCTATTGCCCGTGTCCATGGTTTATGCATATATCTATAGATATAAAAGGCTAATATGCTAAGCGTTCCTCTGCCTGTCTGACTGGTCACTATGACACGCACTGACCACCAGAGGGCAGACACTCAATGCAGGAGCTGCCGTGATGTACACTGGCCATTTACAGAGAAACGGCAGCATGGACCTGGCCCTGACAAAGCAACACTCCACTTCCCCCAAGTGGGACACAGGCCCTGCCACCACCACGAAGTGACAGCCCACCAAATTGAAGCCGACATTGCTGAGACCCTATGGCCAGCCTGGAAATGGTGGCTGTGGGCGCCAAGTAATGAAGTCATGTAGCAACACCTGGCTTCCTCTCCCTAGCAACTAGCCTCCTTGGAGTTTCTTCAGCCCATTAACACTACTTGCTTTATAGCCAGGTAGAAACATTTTACACTTTAACCAAATGTTTGTGAAGCATTTTCCCATGCCTCATCTCATTTTATCCTCACAAAAGTCCTGGAATAGGTAGATAGGAGACTCAGTGGAATCCTATTTTCTTTTCATTAGCCATAAAATGGAGATTTAGAAAGTTTACAAACTTGACCCAACTGAAAAGAAGTAAATGGTGGACCTTGAAAATGACTTCAGGTTTTCTCACTATGCAGAATATAGTCAAACACTGCTGTAGTTAAATATTTTACCCTTTGTTCTTCCTGCATGATCTACAATAATAATCTGCTTCATGCTGATATTTACTGTTGTGTTGCTGACAATTACCTGAAAGAGAAGTTGGGGTGCTTCACTGGGCTGGAAAAAGTTTAGCTACATCAGAAAGCAGGTCTAATAAAGCAAGTTTATCCTATATATATAAAAGGCTAAGTTGACTCAAACATGCACGATACATATAAAGCTCTCACTGGTGCCAATCACACGCATGTGTTTCAATCTGTCATTGTCAATTGTGAATTTGGTTGACACTTCTATTGTAGAGAAAGGGCGCATAGTGATATTAAACTATTTCTTCTAATTAATTTCCTTTCAATGTGCACGAATTCATGTACTGGGCCACTAGTATGCATGTAAGAACTTTGACTGAAGTTTCCTAGTTTTATAAGCATGAAGAAACAATTGCAATTTTAAATATAACCTAAGTTAAATATTTATTTGCACTCAGCAACATGAAAATACAGAGAATATGATGCATTAACATAAATAAAATAAAAAGGGTTTATGTCAGGGACAATGTAGTCACTATTTTTCGATGAGAAGAGCGATGGAGCTATTTTATTTATCTATCTTTTTTCTCTTTTAAAAACTTTCTTAAGAAGCAATGGTATTTCATATTATGTACACTTACACACATATGTACACACAATACTCAAAGTGTAGGAAAAAATCTCTTCAGAATGCCACAAAGAAGTTGGATATTAAAAGTGATTTATTTTCTTATTTCAAATATGCTTGATTTAAATAATAATGTGTTTATTATTTGAAAGTTCTGTTTGGTGCAATGAGGTATTCACTATAAATCGATCATCATTTCACTGAACCAATTTTATTATTATTTTTTAAAATATGTTTTTATTGATTTTAGAGAGAGAGGGAAGGAAAGTGGTCGAGAAATTGAAACATCAATTGGCTGCTGCATGCCCCCTCCTGGGGATGAGGCCAGCAACCCAGGTATGTGTCCAGACTAAGAATCAAACTGGTGATCTCTTGGTTCATGGGTTGATGCTCAACCACTAAGCCACACTGTCAGGACCCAATTTTATTCTTAACTAAAGGGTTACCTCTGTGGTCCACTGAAGAGCCAACTCTTCTCTTGAGGGTGATTTTATTCAGAATCCTTCTTGGTAAATAGAATGGCATATTCTGACTATTTTTTTTCTGCCACCGTCTGGCCTTGGTGTAAGAAATCAATTCCATAGCAGCCATCGAAATCTTGTGCACTGAAAGGCATGTCCAAACTATGCTTCTCTCAGAATCTTTAGCACAACTGACCTTTTGTTCTTGCAGAAACAGGCTCAATTGGAACAAGAAGGAACCTGTCATGCCATTTCCCTGCTACAATATTCATTAGTTGGGGGGCATGCTCTTCGGCGTCTCTACAGAAGATTCTTGTTAACAAGCCTCAAGTCAGCAATCTGCTCTTTCCCTGTGCCGCAGTAACATTTTTTTTCAGGATAACTAATTCTTAAATGAGCCTTTTCTCACGACATAATCTCTTTACACTTTTAGATGCTGTTCTCTTCATAATTACTCCCTCATGACAGAAAAGACTATACTCCTGGCACGGCATGTAAAACCCTACAGGCCAGCCCTGTCTCACCTTCACCGCTGAGTCTGCTATCTGGGCGCAGTCACTATCAGAGTGGAAGCTTAGTCACCAGGACTCTGTTGCTCTGAGCTGGATGTGTTTATCCAGGAAAGGTGGGCCAAGGCCCTCCTAGATTCTAATCCTCTTGGAGAAAGATTGTGTTGCGTGTGTGTGTGTGTGTGTGTGTGTGTGTGTTTTCTCCCAACATTCTCCAAATAAGTTTGAAAACTGGTTTCAGGCTCTTCACAAGTATGTAAAACAGAATATCAAAGGACATGTTTCAGGTGAATATATATGTTAGTGGAAATCATGCTTAGACGCTTGTATAACACATATTACATTGTACATTTATTGACTTCATAGTATTTTCAGATAGGTTACATTGAGGGAAGGGATAGGGACACAAATGGCCTAAGGGCTGGGTGGATGTGGGCAAAGGGGGGAGATGGGGATATCTGTAATAGTGTCAACTATAAAAATAAAGGGGAAAAAAGGAAGTAGGGGAAGGAAAGCTCTAATACCAAGCTCTATAGGTGTTCTGGACAATTGGAACTCCAATGGAGACATTAGACAAAGTGGCCCCTAAGTTCCTACTTCTTTATCAGAGTTTTGACTTTTGACCTTACTTCAATACTTGTATATAATAGTATGTAAGTCTTTTGTACTTGTTGGCAAGGGGTAGGGGGAGACTTAACTAAAATGCTGTGAGCTTCTGGGTCAACAGAATAATGGTTACTGCTGAAAATTATCCTATCCCAAAAGAAGTGAAAATGTCGTCCTTGGGAGAAAAGAAAATTTCAAGACCTTTTCTCTCTTAAGAAAATGTCATTAATTTCAGCCATCTCTGTTCATTTTCGAAGGCAGCTGAATTCCATCAGATTCAGTCATGCCAAGCAGCAGGTTAAGGACAAAGTAAAGTATCTCACTACTTATAAAAGGTCTCCTTTTATTATGTCCAAGGAAAGCAGTATATGATTTCTAATTCAATCAAAACCAACCAGAATGTGTTCCTTCTAATTACTATAAGCCAGGTCCTTCTGGCTATGCAGATCCTTAAGTAAACCTTGAGTTTGGGTTTATGCAGTAGGAATATAAATCCAAAATGTGGAAATACCTTATATAAAGATACAAGAGCTATTAGAAATTGGTATACATTTTTAGCTGAAAATACTCGGATTTTTTTTCTAATGCCACATAATAACTATAATTTTACCCGATGGAAGGTAGATTTGTGCTCACAAGTTTCAGTCTAGAAGCCAAAAGTAGACACGGGACAGAATCCAAAAATCAGCTACTTGCTGTTAAAGAAAAATTACACATTTTATTCAACCCACTAATAACATGTAAAATATTGTGTCAGGGTACTTCCCGTCTGAATTAAGTACCTAAATATGACAGGCTGCATTCAGACATAATATTGTTCTTAAAAGAATAAACATGCTATTTAAAGTTCCATAGCTTGGAACTTAAGATAGCAGTGCCTAAGAAAAATGAGTCAAAATGATGGCTTTCCCTGGCGTTACTTGTTTTCCTTTATCATTCTCCAAAAATTTGTCCCAAGCTTCACCTACGCACAACTTGGAATTGAAGAGTAAAGAAATAACATACAATCATTCAATCATTCATTGATCAGTGAGAATTACGTTCCAGATATTTAATAATATCTCACTTACCTATCACAACTTTTCAAGGCAGTTATTATTACATATATTTTTTAATCAACCCCCTCTTTTGAAGGTTGGAGGGATTAAGAGGCTGTAGCACCAGCACAAGGTCACAGTTTTATATGGAATAGCAAGGATTTAACAAAGTTTTGTCAGGCTCCGGACTTCCACCATAGCTGCTAATGAGTTTCCATAAGTCTCTCTTTGAAAAGAGAAACATGAAAACAAAAAAGTCAGTGCAGAGAAAGGATATGAGAGCAGATTACAACCCAGTGACCTTGTAGCCTGTTTTCCAGCCAGCACAGAATCCCCCAGTAATTCTCAAACAATCATTCTGTACTTAACTATGCCTAAGCTTAAAACCATTCTACTTGTAATTATTTTTATTTTAGACTCTTTGGTGCTTCCTTAAGCTTAACCAGAGGACTTTAAGCTGCTTTTGATGGAATATCCCCGTCTAATTTTCCTTTCATGCCCTGGACTTTAAGAGAGAAGTCATTGAAGAACTAAGTGGATATCTAATTTTATATTTCCTATTCTCATCTGAGGACTGGCTCTACTAGCTGGCCTATATCCTGAGGCATTTACCTGTTAAATACATCCCTAATGGAGTTTATATCTTTGATTTTACACTATATTTTTTATTGATTCCAGAGAGGAAGGGAAAGGGAGAGAGAGACAGAAACATCAATGATGAGAGAGAATTATTGAGTGGCTGCCTCTTGAATGCCCCACACGGGGGACTGAACTTGCAAACCCGGCATGTGCCCTGCCTGAGAATTGAACCATGGCCTCCTTATTCATAGGTCACAGCTCAACCACTGAGCCACACCGGCTGGGCAGGGAGTTTATATCTTTATCTACTGCTTTACTTATCCATGCTGTGGGGGTTCAGAATGAGCCAACCCAAGATGTGCCTGGGTGGTATGTGGATTATTTTGAGTTAAAGGCAATTTTGGCTTCAAGTTCAAGAGAAACCTCTGTCCCTCCTTTGACTGCCTAGAAGAATTTGAATTAAAAAACCTTGCCCATATAATCTCTTTTTGAGCCACTTATATGGCAACCCAAACTTCTATTTATTAAACATCTGCTCTTAGACACAGATCCCCCTGTGGTTATTGCTGGGGAGAGGAGTTGGGGAGGTGGAGAAGGGTAGAGGGGGATAATGGGTGATGGACAGAGATGACTTGGGGTGATGAATACACAATACAGAGTACAGATGATATGTTGTAGAATTGAAACCTGTATAACTTTGTTGACCATTGTAACCCCAATAAATTATAAAAAACAAAACCATCTGATCTTATCATTCTGCAATGACCTTTTGAAGTACCGAAAGCACCTTACCTCATCCCTACCTCGGGATGGCTTTTATACCCATGTTCCCCTTCTATCTTTGAACTCTGGGGTCTCTGGCACTCTCATGTACGGGAGTTCCCATACATACATATGTATCAACTTTGATATTTTCTCTTACTACTCTGTCTCATGTCTATTTGATTATTAAACGAGCCAGAAGAACCTTGAGCACATGTTCCTCCCCCACAATGTATTGCATGAAACATGAACTTAGGACCATTCCATTGACTATATATGTTTCCCTATAGAACATAAATAAACTCTACCTTGAAGATGAGAGACAGGAAGGATTGTGCATTGTGGATTTCCACTGCTGAAAACGGTCACAGTGTCAGAGAGTGAGACTCACCTTCTAATCTGGGACAGGTGGATGGACATAGCCACCAGCATGCTAGGTTCATCATATGTAAAATGAGAACTATATTACCTACCTCCATGTAAGATGGAATTACTTAATAGAAGTAAAGGACTGAAAATAGTACCTTTTATGTGATTGCTGTAGAAATATTCCATATCATTGTTTTGTTCAGGGTGAATAAAAGTTGGTACCTGAACTCAGGTGAGTATTGAGTACTAAGAAGGGGATATTTCAAACTTGACCTCACCTTGCCACTTACAGAATGGCTGTTTAGAGGACAGGAGAGTTTGGTTTTAATCATTCAGATTCAAAATGAAGTCAGGAAAGCAAACTTTCAAGTTGATATGGTGAACATCCTATTGGGGACATAGAGGCAGTTTAATGCTATTATATTTACACATGGTCTTAAAGCAAAAAGATCTGTGCAATCACTGCTATAATCCAGGTATCTATATCAAGTCTATATTTATTAACTGCACACACATACACGCAGTTTAAAACTATTCAATACTTTGCTATTTCTCTTTGAATGAAGATAAAAATATTTAGTATGACCTCCATCCCTCTGGAATGATTTAAGTTCCAAGGCTCATCTTTTACAATTCGATCTTGGTTTCTGTGCTTCAGCCACTGTTCTCTCAGTTTTTACAGAACTCCATGTGACCTCCCTCCACAGGGCCTTTCTTATGCTGTTTCCTCTGTGGGAAAGCTTCTCTCTGTTTTGTCTAGTTACTTATCTCCATTATTCATATTTCAGATAAAATATCATTTCATGAGGGGAGGCTTCCCTGACACCTAAGATAAAGCTAAGGTCCTATATGCTTATTAAACTTTGATGCTTTCCTTCACAGCAATTATTATGCTTTTGCTTCAAAGTCAGATAAGTCCATCTAAAAAAATAAACTAGTTTTGTTAATGTTTATATGAATATTAAAAGAAATGTATTTTAGAGGGCAGGATTCAGATGTTGGAAATATTAAAGTATGTTTGGAATACTAGGATATGTGAGTTTACTTTTTCAACTGTAAATCTTATAAAATTTAAATGTAGTTGTAGTGTTTTTAATAAAAATTTAGCATCTTAAATAAAATTTTATGCAAGATTAAAATACATACTGCATATTCAAGGACTACTATGAATAAAAATATTTCATTCATATGTTTACATATTGATTACATATTAAAAATTAAAATTTGTTATATTGTGTTAAACACACACATATATTATTATAATTAATTGTATATGCTTATTTTTACATATTAACGTGGCTACTACATTTTTTAACTTTATTTTTAGTGTTGACATTATTACAGATGTCCCCATTTCTCCCCCTTGGCCCACCTCCACCCAGCCCCCACCCCTCCCTTCCCTCTGGCCATCACCACACTGTTGTTTGTGTCTACGGTTTATGCATATACTAGTATGTTCTTTGGCTAATCCATATGCATTATAATCCATATTCCATTATTATTTTTATTTTTTAGCACTGGTCTAGACACTATTAAACATATGACTAAAATATGGCAATTGATACTTAAATGATTATTTGGAAATTTACATGTTAAAATATTTGTTTCATTTATAAACAATCTTTTCAATTCAGATTGAATTAGTCTATTTTTAACCACAAAGTTAAGGTTACTATATTGCAAATTATAGAATTAGTGTTTTCCTTTTTAACACTAATTCTGATGAATTAACACTGCTTCATCTACTACAATTGAGAAAATTGACATTAAAAGTTATGAAGGGTGTATAGTGGAAACTAAGCATATAGTAAAAGAGAGATAGTCTTAGCCTGTTTGGCTCAGTGGCTAGAGCGTCGGCCTGTGGACTGAAGGATCCCAGGTTTGATTCCAGTCAAGGGCACGTGCCTCAGTTGCAGGCTCCTCCCAGGCCTGGGCTTGTGCAGGAGGCAACCAATCAATATGTTTCTCTCACATAGATGTTTCTATCTGTCTTTTCCTCTCTTTTACAATCACTCTAAATATCAATGGAAAAATATTCCCCAGGGGGAGGATAGAAAAAAAAAAAGAGAGAGAGAGACATTGACAAAGTGGCATAGGTAACATATCTGGTTAACTTCTTCTAATGACACAGTTGGATGGAGCTATTCACTGGATCTTTAAAGTAAATAACTAAAGTGAATCAGATATGCAATTACTGCATTGTGTTATATTGGGCTTAGAAATTGGCTAGGTCCTTCCTTTTAGGTTGAATTTTAGAATAATTCTTTTTCAAGCACAGGACAGTTGATTGCCTTTATCACCATCAATTAACTTTTACTAAGGAATTATTAGAAATTTTTATATGTTGGGCTTAGTGCTAGCACTTCTCATTGAATTTTTATAATTCTAGAAGGTAAGTTTCCTTATTACTCTCATCATACAGGTAAGAAAATAAATAGGCTGTGCAATATTAAGTAATTTGTATAAGATTCAAGGGGCTAAAATATCAGTGGTGGTTTAGGTGGGCTTGCCATTAAAGGGAAAAAAGTAACATATGTAACATCTATATACTTTCAGGCTCCACTCTTGGCACTAATGTTTGTTATTTAAGACAACTATAATAAATCTTCTTTTTTCTAGCACCTAACAGAATATGTTAAAAAAATAATCCATTTGTGACTTTCACCTTAAAAGGTGTAATACTCAGGTTTTTCTGTAAGGAAAGTCCATCCCAATGCTTCCACTTTGCTCCTCATCCAACCCAAGAAAGACATTGACCCTGTTGTCACACCCTTTACTGAGCTTCCTGCCTGAGCTAGAATGTTTTGTCATGAGGCAGAACTATGCAACTACCATCAACAGATCAGCGATAGCACTTAAGTTAGCATACATTTTATTCTTTAAAAAAAATTTTTTTTTATTGTTGAAAGTATTACAGATGTCCCCTTTGTTTCTTTGTGTGTTTTTCCCCCCATTGACCTTCTCCAGCCTGTACCCACCCCTCCAAAGACTTCACCACACTATTGTCTGTGTCTATGGGCTACACATATTCCTATATAATAAAAGGCTAACATGCAAATTGACCAAATGGTGGAACCACTGGTCACTATGACACACACTGACCACCAGGGGCAGACACTCAATGCAGGAGCTGCCCCCTGGGTGGTTAGTGTGCTCTCACAGGGGGAGTGCCACTCAGCCAGAAGCCAGGCTCATGGCTGGCAAGCGCAGTGGCGGTGGAGGGAGCCTCTCTTGCCTCCGCAGCAGTGCTTAGGATGTCTGAATGACATCCTTAGCCATCATTTAGACATCCCCCAAGGACTGAAGGCTGGGAAAAAGGACCCTCCCACCCCTTTGAGTGCACGCATTTAATACACCAGGCCTCTAGAATGCATACAAATTCCCCTGCTAATCTCTGCCCCCTTACCCACCTCCACTCCCACCATTCTTGATCCAATATGACAGGTCTATGAAAATCTTCTGGGACCAGTAAGAAGAAAGAAAAAAAATGTGTAAGTAGGAGGAGGAGTAAGGGAAGTCAAACCATAGCTTGTAAAGCAGGAGACCACTGTCTGGTTTCCTGACACTCTCTTCTCTTCTGAGAACCCTGACAGATAAAAAGAAAGACATGAAGAGGCAAGGGTCAAGAGACCAACACACTGCAGAATTTAAAATGCTGAGGTATCCAAGCAACACACAAGTATTTTTCTTCTTTTTTGATGAGAAGGTGTTAAGGTTAAAGCCAAGGCATATATGCTGCTTGCCTCCTGGCCCATTATGCCCTATGTCTGCAATTATGAGAACTGGATGTCCTGGGTATAACATTCCACTGCCCAGTCCTTCCACAGGGGATTTAACAGTTGAAGTGTTATTCCATCTTTCTCATCTTCTGTGAATGTGTGTGTCTGTATATGTGGATATTATACTGATGTCATTCCCATCTTGAGTCTTTCTATGTGTTGCTTCTTCTGCCTGAAATTCTTTCTCCCTATGATCTTACAGATCTCAGATTAAATGTTACAGCAACAGGAATACTGAACTCCACAACACAAGGGGTCTTACATGTCTTGTTTACTGATAAATTGCCCTGTGATTAACCTGGTGCCTGGTACACTGTAAGCCCTCAAATATTTTAAAAAGGCATGGATACAGCAAATTAATATGCCTAGGAAATCAGAATAGGTATTCCTCTAAAAAATAAAAGCAGAATCTTTCTCTTTATGACTGTATCTGTACAAAATGAATGACAGACTTTATAATCCTATCTAATAAAAGAGAAACATAGTAATTAGCATACGGCCACTACACTTCCCATTGGCTAATCAGGGAGATATGCAAATTAACTGCCAGCAGAGATGGCGGCCGGCAGCCAGGCAGCTTGAAACTAACATGAGGCTTGCTTGCTTCAGTGATGGAGGAAACCAACGTTCCCTGCCTGCC
Source organism: Myotis nattereri (assembly GCF_964212035.1). Lineage (NCBI taxonomy): Eukaryota > Metazoa > Chordata > Mammalia > Chiroptera > Vespertilionidae > Myotis > Myotis nattereri. The sequence continues at coordinate 10,614,156 of NC_138090.1, forward strand.
TTGCCGGCCTCTGAGCCTGCAGTTTGAAACACTGTAACAAATATAGAAGCTAAACAAAACCCCAGAAACCTGCTTTCAGCGAGCCGGGATCTCAGAGCTGGAGTTATACATTGTTTTGATTATAGCACCAAAACAAACCAGATACCTGCTTTCAGCAGCGGAGGCCTAAGAGCTATAGCCTCAGAGCTAAAGCTGGCCCAGAATAAAAAAAAAAGAAAAAAAGGAGCAGTTGGGAGCTTCAGTCACCCGCCAGCCTGAAAACAGCCCTCAGCCCCTCACCCAGACTGGCCAGGCACCTCAGTGGAGACCCCTACCCTGAAGGGTGTGTGACCAGCTGCAAACAGCCATCATCCCCTCACCCAGGCTGGCCAGGCACCCCAGTGGGGACCCCCACCCTGATCCAGGACACCCTTCAGGGCAAACCAGCCGGACCCCACCCGTGCACCAGGCCTCTATCCTATATAGTAAAAGGGTAATATGCCTCCCAGCACCAGGATCAGCAGAGCCGCGAGGCCTCCCAGCACCGGGATCAGTGTGACAGGGGGCAGCACCCAAATCCCCTGATTGCCCTGTGGCTCTGTGTGTGACAGGGGGCGGGGCCACAACCTCCCTATCGGCCCTGCTCTGTTCTTGACAGGGGAAGGCGCCCCAACCCCCTGATCAGCCCTGCAGCTCTGTGTGTGACAGGGTGCGGCGCACCAACCCCCTGATAGGCCCTGCTCTGTATGTGACAGGGTGCGGCGCCCCAACCCCCCTGTCCCCCATGGGCCCTGCTCTGTGTGTGATGGGGTAGAGTCATAACCTCCCCATCGGCCCTGCCCTGAGTGTGACAGGGTGTGGCACCCCAACCCCCTGATCCGCCCTGCTCTGTGTGTGACAGGGGGTGGTGCCCCAACTCCCCTATCGCCCCTATCTGTGAGTGACAGGGGGGAGCTCCCCAACCCCCTGATCAGCCCTGCTCTGTGTGTGACAGGGGGAGCTCCCCAACCCCCTAATCGGCCCTGCTCTGTGCGTGACAGGGGGGAGCTCCCCAACCCCCTGATCGACCCTGCTCTGTGCATGACAGGGGGTGGCGCCGCAACCTCCCCATGGACCCTGCCTTGAGTGTGACAGGGGACGGTGCTCCAACCCCCTGATCGGCCCTACCCTGAGCGTGACTGAGGGTGGCATCGCAACCTCCTGATTTGCCCTGCTCTGTGCATGACAGTGGGGGCACCCCAACTCCCCAATCAGTCCTGCTCTGAGCCCGACCAGGGGCTGCACCTAGGGATTGGGCCTGCCCTCTGCCACCTGGGAGCAGGCCTAAGCCAGCAGGTCGTTATCTCCTGAGGGGTCCCAGACTGCAAGAGGGCACAGGCCGGGCTGAGGGAGCCCCCTTCCCCCCCGTGTGCACAAATTTTTGTGCACCGGGCCTCTAGTATTAAATAAAAAAATAAAAAGGCATGAATAGCTGTATGAAAGGATATTCATGTAGACGAAATTTTTCAGATTTTGAAGCTCTTTTAACACATACAAAATTATGAAAAAGCCATAGAAGAGTAATACTTTATTGTCCTTAATTTTTAGTTTAGCAAATGAAGGTTCAAATTACAAGACAACTTGCCCAAAATAATTCAGTAGGCAAGTGAGAGTACAAGACTTCTCATTCCAAATCCTATGCTCTTTCTACTACATCAAGGAAGTAGGTATTAGGACTTTGTCTGGGTCTACTCTGTAGATATGGGTGGATCAGAGCTAAAATTTTATAACCCATATTTTGGCCCTTATTCTCACTGCCCCAGGAGCCTTGAGATCCTAAAATATTAAAAACTTAGAGTTCCTGATATGTACCTTATACGTTCCATTCTTTTATAGTGTTATATGTATATTCTCTTCTCTCCTTCTCAAAAGTTTTCCTCCCCTTCCCTGCCTTTAAATGTCCTATTTCACCAAATCTTTCTCTAGATAGACTTTCCTGAGTCCCCCAGGAAGTGTCAATCACCCCCCTTCCCTCACTCATCTCTGTCTATTGTGTCTGGTACCAATTCCTATTAGTGGATTTTCAAATTTTATTTTGCTTATGGAGCTTCTGGTCTCCTCGCTGGAAGAATGCATGCTTTAGGTATTTGTGAATACACAATGCATGACATTTGATGTTAAAAGGTTGACGTCAACCATTTGAGCATAGCAAAAGCCCAAATTTTTTGTGATTGTATTGTGTGGCAAGTCGTTCTTTTTTGTTTGTTTGTTTGTTTTTCTTTATTTCATTCTCAGCAATCTAACACATCTCCACTGAGTAACAGAGAAAAAGCCTAACTGTTGTGAAATAGAGAAATAGGTAGGATATAAGGTAGTAATTAACCTCTTCACATGTGTGCCCAACAGCCATCTTCCACAAGGGTCAGGCAATTTGCAATGAAAATGAAGTGTAGAACATAAAAGAAGAAAGATTGATCCCATAAAAGCTCAATTTCACAAACACCTTTGGGCATTTCCAATAAACACTGGTTGTTAATATACATTTATAATTTTCTTTCTTTTTTTAAAAAAAATGGAAACCTTTAAAAATCAGTCTGAAGAATATGGGCAGAAATGTACCCATCTCCTAAGCAAGGTTATATTGGGAGTTTCATTGATTATTGTTATGGCTTGAGTACATACATTGAAAATGAATAACAAAACTAGAGAGAGAAGGTAGGCAAGACCCAATGGCAGTGAAGCTATTCTGAGTTTATTTGAATTCATATCACAGAGAGAAGGAAAAAGAGACAGACATAAAATCATACTTGGTTGAATGATATATCAAGCAACCCTGGGTCAAAACACTAGACAATAGTTGTAACTCATACAAACAAGCTGATTCTGTAAATTTCTTTCTAAATTGAAGAACAGATTCCTGCAGGCTTTGAAAGGGAATTTTTTTCCTAAATTACAGGGTAATTTTCTCCACTCCAATTGAGCTATATAATCAGAGATGGTCAAAACATTGTACTAGGAAGCATAATAGAAAATGAATTCAACAAAACTATGACTTCATGGACCCATGGCTACAAAGAGGAGTCAGAATGAAAATGGACTTTAGCTGGATTTTACTTGGGGGAAAATCCATTTCTTTACTGTATTCATGGAACTTTAAAATTATTGTACTTGAAAATACATTTAAATGGTATATTTTGCCATAGAAGACCCTTTGAAATCTGGACCTTAGTGAGATGTACTTCACATGTTCTTATTTCTCACCCCCAATGCTAATTATAACAAAATGAGACCCAGGAAACTGAGCACATATATAAGCCAAAGTATCCTTCAGATAGATTTCCTGGGAAGGTGAGTTTTGAGCTATCAGCTGAAAGATGAGATGGAGCTGGCCAAATGAAGAGCAAAGAATGGAAGAGGAGGGGTTGGGGGACAGGGAGGCCATTTTAGATAGGTCAGCATGCAAACCAGGCATTTCTTCACCCAGGAAATTCTTATATTTCAAATGTCAAACATTCATGTAAAATACAGATGTAGATAGATAGAGATATAGATAGATTTAACTTCATGCAAGTCTCCATTCTGCATATTGTCTTAACTCTAAAGCCAAGCACATATGTTGTTGGCTTTCTCTTGCTAGTACATTTTCCCACGGCCTCGCTCCTTTAGTTTTGGCTAATACCTACTCTTCCTTTTAGATTTAAGTTCAAATATCATGTACTCTAGAAGGTTTCTGTTACCCTTGAGTATAAGCATATATGAGTTTTCTTTTTTATTCTATTAATCTTATTTCTATATATAAACTAGATAAATATATATCAGCACTCCAAGTAAGTAAGGAAGATATATTAGCAGTCCCATGATCATTGTAGCATTATTCACAATCATCAAGGTATGGAAACAATTTAAATGTCCATCAACAGATGAATGGATAAGGAAAATGTGAGATAAACATGCAATGACATATTCAACTTTTAAAGAAAGAAGAAAATTTTGCAGTACGCAACGGCATGGATGAACCTTGAAGACAAAGCTAACTAAAATAAGACAATCAAATAAAGACAAATACTGCATGATTCCACTTACATGAGATTTCTAAAGTAATCAAATTCACAAAATCAGAGTGACATCTTTGATTATAGGGAGCAAGGGGCCAGGGAAATTGGCAGTTACTAATCAACGAGCATGAAGTTTCAGTTAAGCAAGATGAGTAAGCCCTAGGGATTTGATGTATAGCATCAAAGCTATAGTCAACAATATTGTATTGTACACTTAAAAATAGTTAAAAATGACAGATATATTGTGTTCATACCACAATAAAATGAAAGTTGTTTTTTTTTTGTTTTTGTTTTTTAATGGGAGAAGATAATTATTTCCAGAAAAAGTAGCAAACCTACCAGGAGCAGGGATAAATCAGCACATGTGTTCATGTGAAACAACCAAACAGAAAATGGTTTATAACAGTGATGGCAAACCTTTTGAGCTCGGTGTGTCAGCATTTTGAAAAACCCTAACTTAACTCTGGTGCCGTGTCACATATAGAATTTTTTTTATATTTGCAACCATAGCGTGTCATAGGTTCGTCATCACTGGTTTATAACATAGTGCATGAGGTAGGATATTGCCCAGAAGTTATGACAGCAGATTCTGTTCTATATTTTCTGGAATTGACAAATCCAGCCAATATTTCCAGTGATAAGGAAATGGTGATCAGTGTAATAATAATAATAATAATAATAATAATAATAATAATAACAACAACACAAGTAATTATATCAGGTTATAAGTTGACTAGACATTGTAGTTGTAGTATGCTTGAGAGGAGGTAACCAATAAAGGGGCTGCAGGGAGGAAGGAGGCTCTTTTATATTCTCTCTGCAATGGGTGCCTTTGCCGAACTGTCCGTCTGCTCTTTGACGTGGTTAGTCAGGTGTAAGAGGACAAAAATATAAAAAAAGGAAAACTATCTATGCTCCATCCTGATCACCAGAGCCACCAATCTTGAATAGAACTTCGTCATCACAACACACCTCTGAGTTAAGTGTTCTAATCATCCCCAACTACAAATTAGGGACTGAAAGCAAAAAGGGGCTAAGGACATACCCAAGGTCATAAAGCCAATTCATGGTAGAGCTGGGATAGAAACTCAGGCAGACTGGCACTGAGTCCAAGGTCTTTAATATATCCTAAACCAAGTCAAGGAATTAATAAATTCTCAAATGACTATTTGAGTATAATGGTGAGGCCATAAAACTATGTAGATTAAGTTACAGGTGTAAAGGCCAATGGTTCTCATCGGGGGCAATTGTGTCAATTTTCCCAGGGGACATTTCACCATGACTGGATACATCTGTGGTTTTCACATCTGCTGCCAGGGCCATGTCACTGGCATAGAGCAGTAGAGGTCAGGGAAGTTGTAAAACATTCTATATTTACAGATAAACGAATAATTATCTGACCTAACATGTTAATTATAGTGCTAATGAAAAGCCTTGTTCATGTGGGGAAATCAATTAGGAAGAAGAAATAATGCAAATCTGAACTTGGGTAAGTGTAAGAGGGATATTCACACCCATCTAACTACGCACTGATGAGAAAAGAGATTGTTTGTTTGTTGTTGTTGTTTTAATTATACCACTTCATTCATCCCTTACTATGAACATGAGGACGATATGAATGTACTATATCCTTGCAAACAACATCTCATTTCTTATATCTAAAATCATTTTAATCTATGAAATGAATGATATGTTTACAAATCAGACTGTCATCTTCAGGTAAGCTGTGCACGCACACACACACACACACGAATCCAATTTGGAGTTGCGAATTATTATTTGAAAGGTGTAGTTTCACATGAGAAATTTCATCATCTGAAATTGCCTTGTCATATAGAATAATAAGATTTAAATTCAGCTACTGAAAGGAACAAAGACAAATATTGAAGGATGGGAGACTTTTCTAATCCACTGCGGAACTGTACCCTTCTATGAGATTAGGCCGAGGCACCATTTGCAGAAATCACTAACTGTTTCAGTTTATTAAAAGATGAAGAGTAAATCTATTTGGGTAATGTGTGGTTTGCAAGATGAGAAATTTCTCCAAAATCAATGTTGTTGCTTTTCCATTTCCTCTCAACTCACCAAGAGGTAATCAACGTGGGAGTAGCTCTGATCACACTAAGAGAACATTCTGATCTTCATTAGTGCAGGGTCGATGCCAGAAATTTTAGTTCACATCAAAATCTAGAGATCGTTTCCCTAGAATTAAAACCCTCTCTGTTTCAACACATCAAGCTACAGGGTTTAATCATCCTCACAATTAATACACTACTGGGCACATAAGTCTCAAAAGAGGACTTTGGAAGTTGCTAATAGAGGCTGCATATTTGAAAGTGGCTATATTCCTCTTCCTTCTATTTTTCATTTTTTCCTTTTCCCTCTCTTTCGTGGAATTATGGAGGGATGAGATGTGAGATGATGGTAGGATATGTCCAGAAAACAGATTGCTTTTCTTTAGTATTAACTAATCCTATATAATACAACGGTAATATGCAAATTGACCAAACAGCTGAACGACAGGAATGCCTGCAACCCCTCACCTGGGCTGGCCCTGCCCATGGCCCCTTGCCCCAGCCATCCAGCCCCTGATGGCCCACACTGGGGAGGACCTGCTGGACCCCACCAGTGCACGAATTTGTGCACCGAGCCTCTAGTGTTTATTATCTTGTTTATATGCAACATTTTCTGCATGAAATAAGATGGATATATTTTCCCAGTGATTGTATTTATTTGATGAATCCATTCTTGTGCTCAGTCAGTCAATAAACTACTTCTTGCGCATATGTGCCAGTCATTGTGCTGGGCACAAAATACCAAACCAGCACAAGATCCATTTCCTCCAGGAAATCAAGGTCTTGAAGGAGAGCAGGTATAGAAATAGAAAAGCATGATAATAACTGTGTGAGAAGCACCATGATTAAAGTAAACACACAGCAATAGTAATGAGGAGGGACTCAGCCTGTCTTGTGCCGAGTGTCTTTGAGAAAGGTCTAGGAAAAAAAAGGACCAGTTTTGAATCAGGCTCAGTAAAAAAAATCTGGGGCAATCCAATAATTGGGTAATATATATATATATACTAATAAAAGGGTAATATGCTAATTAGACTGGGTCGACCGAACATCTTCCGTATGTCTGACTTCCTTCCGTATAAAGCCACGATGGCGGGGGCCGGGGCAGAGGCAGTTAGGGGCAATCAGGCCAGCAGGGGAGCAAGCATTTAGGGGGCGATCAGGCTGGCAGGGGAAAGCAGTTAGGGGGCGATCAGGCCGGCAGGGGAGAGCAGTTAGGGGTGATCAGGCCGGCAGGTAGAGGTGGTTAGGGGTGATCAGGCAGGCAGGCAGGCGAGCGGTTAGGAGTCAGCAGTCCTGGATTGTGGGAGGGATGTCCAACTGCCTGCGGGATCAGACCTAAACTGGCAGTTAGACAACCTCGAGGGGTCCCAGATTGGAGATGGTGCAGGCTGGGCTGAGAGACACCTGACCCCATGCACAAATTTTGGGCACCAGGTCTCTATATATGAAAGTGGATCTAGAATTTTTATGATGTTCCTAGAATTTATAGAATTTCATTTCCAGAAATGGTAAATTGGTTAATCAAAAAACAAGGATTATGTTTGCAGTTAAGATGGTGTCCTTAGACTTTCTGTCCCATTTCAGGGCTGATTTCAGAGTGAGCTTGGCTTTCTCTTGTTTCCATCATGGTCACATGGTGGCCCATCTGAGTACTGTTCACACTCTGTGAAACTTCTCTGTGTTCAGTGGGGGATACTGCTGACCTGCTAACTCCGAGCTGTCAGCACGCAGCTGCCAGCTTTCAGGACCATTTTATGAAATGTTATTTTCTCAGGACACTACATGTCATTGAATCATTCTTATATATAAAATATGTGTATCACTCACATCTTAATTTTTTGCTCTTTGTCATCTGCAATGCTGCAGAGAATATCCATGCATATCCACAAAGTTGGAATTTCTCAGTAATAGGGATATGCAAATTAAAATGATTAAATGCTGCCAAATTCCTATTCAACATGTCTTATTTGTTTAAAATCCTTCCAGCACTGTAAGAGACTTCACTTCACATTATATTTGTCCAATCAATCAATATTGATAGCCTTTTTGTTTGCCAATCTAATGGCATATATACACACATAGTGTAATCATCACTCATTACCATTCTCCTGATTAAAAGCACTTATTTACATGTTGATTCTCTCACTAGAGTTTTTCTCTTCTGTGAATTACTTATTCTTTTTTAAAAAATTGATTTTAGAGAGAGAGTAATGGGGGGTTGGGGGGGAGAGGAAAACATCAACGTGAGAGAGAAATATCCATCAGTTGCTCCTGTACTTGCCCTGAACTGGGATCAAACCCACAACCTTTTTGGTGTATGAGACAATGCTCCTATCAACTGAGCTACCCAGCCAGGGCCCACTTCCTTCTTTATTCAAATTTCCTTTTATTATTTTTCTCCATATTCATTTTTAAGTCATTCTTATATTTTATTAAAGCAAGTGAATTGCTGGTAGGTAATATCTCCATTTAGAATGTTATTTCTTTTTAGCACTAATTCACATTATTTTCTCAAGAGTTGTTTTTGTTTTTTTTAAATATACTAGTAAAATCGTGTGGATAAAAAAACCCCACAATTTCTAGAGAAAAACGTGTCCATTTTAAAAAAGAATGTTAAGAAAAGACATGCCTTAATTTACAAAGGTAGGTAGATAAACAGATATTGTATTGAGCCTTAAAGTTTAACTTAGATTTATATTTTGTACTTCCATAAAGCTTACCAGATAAAACTTACTCAATGACCTTATACTGAAGTTTGCCCATGGAAGTGTGCATATTTCTCCAACATTTCCCACTGCTTTATCTATATACTGAAAATTATCTTTAGCTTTAAAAAATGTATTCTGCATTTTTACATGAGAAGGGGTGTCACAGTTTATTATGCACTCTGCGGTGTTTTGAATATGGAGTAGATGCTGAAGAAACATTTCTTGAATAGAGGAGAATTGTTGAAATGTTAATGTCTCTGATTTGCAATTCTTTTGACTACTATTTCCTTTTAAAATTACTTCACAGTGGACAGAAAGCAAATTTATTGTACACACCAGTTTCATTTAGAGGCAGCCAAGCCTGACCTTTGACTTCAGAGGCAGACGATTGTGGTCTTAAAACCTTAACTCCATCATTATCAGGTGTATAACCTTGACCAAGGTAAATAACCCTTTCAATACTCAATGTCCTCATCTACCAAAAATTGGGCGAGGCAATGGTAAACTTCCAGCACACTCTCCTTACACAGCACAGCACGGAGGCCTTAGATAGATCAATGTCTCCAGATATTTAGATTGATAGGTCTTTCTCTAGAGAAGCTTTCCCTCTGTTTCTGCTGATCACCTGATGGCAACCAGAGTCCCTTGGTACTGCCTGCAACCTTGTTTCAAGTTTGAGGATCCCTGGACCATCAAGGCTATGATTCCTAGGACAGAAACATATGGCCAAAGGAAATGATGAGTCCATTGCAGATCTGGCTTCCTTTCTTTCTGAGAACATAGCCTTTAAAACCTCAGATCCACGCGGGACGATTCTTCCATAAGCCCTTCCTCTTTTTAAGCCCTGGATCCTAACCTCACTCTGGCTCAGAGACACCATTGGACCAAGAAACAAGTGTTTGTAATGAACACTGATGGTTCTACATAGCTTTGGTGCTATTATATTCTGGTAAAATCATGCTTTTCTGTCTATAGACTTCCCAACATGGGCTTGGAAAACCTGCAATATTTTTTTCCAATCCTCGTGTTTTTGGGTTTGTTTGTTTGTTCAATGCATTATGACATGGCTATTGTTTGTTCTTACTTAGCCTAGCTTGCCACTACCACTATTATAAATTGAAGTTATTCCATCCATATTTTCTAGTCCATGTTTTCCTGACTTACTCGTGTGGAAATAAATTGGGATTTTTGTAATGCTAACTCATCAACTTCAATACCTTCTCTCTTTTCCAGCCGAAAAACAGTTTCCCTAAAGGAGGTGTGAATTACACAAGGACTGGGACTATTGAATTGCCATAGAAAAGCATGCAGACCAGTCATGAAGGAATTATGGCTAGTTATTTTCAATTTGGAAAAGGTTGTTTACTTTTATTTCTTGACATCTATACACATTCACATCATCACCAAGTTTGTCGATCAGATCTCTCTTTATGAGAGTAAAGCCAATACCGTGTCTATCCTCCCACCACCATTAAACCTGAAAAATAACCCCAGAGTGTTCATCTGAATTACTTGCTTTGATGAAATAAATCAATGCATAGCATAATGTCTGGCATGCATCAGACTTTTAATATATATTTGCTGAGTGAATCAAAATGTTAAGTTGTACCTGAAAATTACCCAGCGTATGTCAGATAAAATTTAATGGTCAGCTTGTCAAATTGCTGTTGGATGTTTATAATTTATTTAAGAAAATGGGTACTTAAAAGGAAGACAATTAAAATCTTGCACAAATCTACATCTATTTGTATCCATATTTTCCTCTCTATAAATCATTGGCAATATTTTATTTTGTTTTTACACATGTTCTTAAACACATGAATTAACACTGAATGTGATTCCTACAAAAGTGAAAATTGAATTCTCTCTGGGGAGTATGTTTACCCTTCTCATCAATCCTCAGCTTTTAAAATGGAATGTTAAGTTCATTTTGGGGTGCACCCGGGTGTGTGTGAACGTGTGTGTATGTTTAATAAATTTCAATGATACAAAGACAGCCTGGGTGGTGTGGCTCACTGGTTGAGTGTTGACCTATGAACCAGGGGATCACAGTTCAATTCCCATTCAGGGCACATGCCCAGGCTGTGGGGGGTCATGCAGGAGGCAGCCAGTAATGATTCTTTCTCATCATTGATGTTTTTATTTCTCCCTCTCCCTTCCTCTCTGAAATCATTAAAATATGTTTTAAAAAATGATACAAAGACAAATTGAGGAACACATCATTGCTTTAGGGAGTGATTTAAAATTATTTTTATAAAGAAGTAGTTAGGAGACTTTGTTGTGCTGCATAGTTTCCATGTACCTCTTCCATATTTATTCTTCTTCTCTCCACTACCATCTGCCCTCAGAGGCAGAATGAATGGATGGTACCTGTAGAATCATGGCATGTTGCTGTGGTTTGGCTTTGGGAGATGGAGCACTGGCTGAGCAGAGGGAGGGCAGCAAGTGAGTGGACACACAAGAAGCCATAGTAGAGATCAGGCTACTTGGGGCCAATGTCACTGGAGCCACACACTGATAGGAACAATTGGAACCGCGTCCAGCACGGCCATGGGTGAACCAGAGGAGAGGTGGTGAAGGATTAAAGACAGACAAGATAACACAGTACAGTTGGGACCAGGTGGATCACTGTGCCTGGATGAGGAAACAGTGACACTGCCTGTAAGCTGAAGCTTTATTTTATAGTCAGATCACACAAAGCAAAACAAGGGCAATATGTTTACAATGTTCTTGCGAATTTCAAATCTGCTTCTTTCCTGTTGTTGCCATTCGCTTAACTCTATCAAGCTTTGTTTAGCCAGGACTTGCTGCACCCGCTACAGCCCACATCCCTTAGCTACCTAGGACTGCAGGGTCGGACTATAAGGTCAAGCTTACAACCATAGGCTTTTGGCTATAATTGTGCTGGGAGGGCTTTGCCCTCCAAGCTGGCACTTGTATGTGGCTTTGCCACAAGTCAATCCGAGGCTTGAACCTGTCCAAAGGCTGCAGCCACTCTCCACAACAATTAAATGGTAATTTTTTTTAATCCTCACTTGAGGATATTTTTCCACTGATTTTTAGAGAGAATGGAGGAGAGAGGGAAAGACAGAGAGAAATATTGATGTGAGAGAAACACATCGATTGGTTGCCTCCTGCATGCACCCTGACCAGGGCTCAGGGTAGGGAGGAGCCTGCTACCGAGATATGTGCCCTTGACCAGAATTGAACCTGGGACCCTTCAGTCCACAGGCTGATGCTCCATCCACTAAGTCAAACTGGCTAGGGCTAAATAGTAATTTTTTATTAACTGTTCGAGGCTGAGTATGGACTAAGGTGAGAGTGAGAAACTATTGCAGGAGGCAGTTTTGGGAGCCCCAAATTTTCCTGAGTTTACCTCTAAGATTTCACCCTAATAGCCTCTCCTGGTGAGGAACCAAAACAATCTCTTGTGATTTTGGCAAGAAGAAGGGAGGAGTAAACATTGTGAAATATTTCTTGAGCATTCTCTGCAACAAAAGGCTGCTCTCCAGAGATAGGATCTTACTAGAGCCTTATGCCAACCAGTGTAAAGGCATTTCTTTCATTAGATCTTTCTGTCTCAACGATGATGGGAAAATATAAGAATTGCTTATGAAAGCCAGAGCCTAGGGACACAAGTTCACTAAAGACAGATTTAATCATAAGATTGTTAAAAATATTTACAAAATAATTGTAACATTTATAAGAAAAAGTGGAAACTTGGTTTACCCTATAAAATATTGAGGAAGGAGGAGAAGGAGAAGGAGGAGGGAAGGTTGAAGGACTTATACTATCCTTTTCCAAGATTTACTATAAAACTACCATAATCTATACAATATAGTCTTGTTGAAATAATGTACACATATATCAATGGAACAGAAACTCCAAATATATATATGTATATATATATATATATATATTTTCAACTGATGTTTGACTAAGGAGCAAAGCCCATTTCATAGAAAAATTATAGTCATTTCAACACATAGTGATGGAACAATTGAACATCTGTGCAAAATATGGAACCTAGGCACAGTCTGTACACCATTTATAAAAATGAAATAAGAGTATCATAGATCTAAATGTTAAATGAAAAATGATAAACTATTTATGAGAAAACATGAAGAGAGTCTTGAGGGTCTTGGGTCTAGTGACTAGTATTTATATACAACAGCCAAACCATAGTGCTAGAGAGCAAAACGTAATAAGATGGACTACATTAAACTTGTAAATTACTCCTTGGGAAAGACACTGTTAAAAGAATGATGAGGAACCACAGACTGGGACAAATTATTTGTCAAAACATATCTAATAAAGGACATGAATCCAAAATATACAAAGACCTCTTAATAATCAACAAGAAGAAAAATAATAGGCAAAAGATCTGAATAGACACCTCATGAAAGAAGATATGCAGATGGGGAAAAAAAAGCATCATGTTTCATTAGTGACTTCCAGTTCAAACAATGACACATCACTTCCCAGATATTAGAATGGCTACCGCCCTCAAAAACCTGACAAAATCTACTGATGCAGAGCGTGGGGAACAATAGTAATTCACATTCTTTTCTGGTAAGACTGCAAAATGGTAAAGCCACTGTGAAAAAATAGTTTTTCAATTTCTTATAAAGCAAAATACAGTCTTAACTGATGATCCAGCAGACATGCCCCTAGGTATTTATCATTCTTAGTAGAAAACTTATGTGCACATAAAAACTGCATGAAAATGTGAATGAAGCCAGTCTAAAAAAGCTATATCCTTTATGCTCTCAATTGCATGCCTTTTTGGAAAAAGAAAACTACAAGAATGGTTAAAACATTAATAATTGGTGCCTCCCATGGGTTTGGGAGGAGGAGGTGGAGTTGTAGAGATGAAACACAAGAAATGTATTAGGTGAAATTCTTCTATATGATACCTTAATGGTTGATTCATAACACTGCATTTTCCAAAACCCACAGAACTTAAGACAAAGAGTAAACCATAATGGATACAAATTTAAAAAAATAATTTAGAATTTCATGGGATCCTTGGATGCAATACAGCATGTGACAAAAGTCTAACTTTATTACAAACATACAATGCAATCTCACTGAAGAATGTTAACCTAAGTAACGTTGGACATGAGTGGAGTCTTAAGGTAATAGGCAAAGTGAACTGTACATAAGCAGTATCCTGTAGTTAATAAAATGGTTTACCGTGAGAATAAAGGTTAAAAATGTATACCACCTTACATATATACTAGAAATGAACAATTAAGTAAATAAAATGGCCGATGGTGGGAGACAGATTCCTCACTGTTGGAGTGGAAGTTTACTGATACATAAGAAGGTGATAGAATGATCCATGTGGTAATGGAGTTAAGTTGGAGATATTAATACAAAGTCTTATTTGGCTTAATATAGATGTAGATATACACATATAGAAATATATATCAGTATACACACATATATTTCCATGATCTATCAGCTGAGAATGTCTAGAAGCATCAGTACTACAGATCTGGGTTTCAAATACCATAAGGTGAAGAGAATAGCCAAAGAACATATACCCATAACTCACAGACACAGGCAGCATTGTGGTGATGGCCAGAGGGAAGGAGGGGTGGGGGTTGGGTTGAGCTGGCAAAGGTTGCGGGGGCATCTGTAATAGTGTCAACAATAAAAATAAAGTTAGCACCCCCATCAAAGAGAACACACAAGAAAACAACAGGTCCTTGGAGGAATTGCAGATTTTAGAAGATGAAAGGAATTGTTCAAGGTAAACTTGGAGAATCTTGTAATAAGAAAGGGTAAGAAAGGGTTAAAAAAAGACACAGTAAAAAGTAAAAAAGGGGCCCTGAACAATGGTAGTATTTCAAACAAAAACAGTTCCCAATGTCCAAAGCTGGAAGTTTTGAGAAATAAAATAACTATAGTAAGACTGTATTATAACCCAAAGTACAAAATAAAAATCCATGAGTCCAGACCGACATAAATAAATCTCTGAATGAATAAATAAATGGAAAGAGCAAAGGGACAAATATCCTGTATAGCAGAATTCACATAATTTATAGATACTCTAACCTCCAGGAGGTAGGATATAACTCCCCACTCCTTAAATGTTATGACTTCTTTCCTATGAGTATAGCATGAAAAAGCAGAGAAAAATAGAAACTACAAGCTCAGCTGAGTGATCAAGATCAAGATCTATGGTGATAATCATGTTTATATAGAACCTTTATATGTGATTAAAATGGAATTTACTCTGTGATATTCTTCCACCACACCCACAATCCCAGTCTAATCATGAGGAAAACATCAAACAAATCCAAATCTAGGAACATTCTATAAAATACCTGACCAGGGCCCTCTCGAACTCAAGGTCATCAAAAACAAGGAACATCTGAGAACTTGTCACAGAAAAGAGGAGCCTAAAATGACATTATTATTATTATTATTTTAATGTAATGTGATATTCAGTATGAAATACTAAAACAGAAAAAGAACAGTAGGTAAAAACTAAGGAGATCGGAATAAAGTAGAGACTTTAGTTAATGCATCAATTAACTGCGACTAGTATTGCCAAAATGATATAAAATATAATAAGAGATATCGGGTATGGGGTTTATGGCGACTCTCTTTACTACCTCAGCAAATTTTCAATAAATCTAAAACTTTTATAAAATTAAGTTTATTTTAAAAGATTAGTGGGTTGATACTAAAGCCATTATGATACATGGTATACAGTTAACAGTACATTCTGTAGGTTGTGATGATATGAGATAATCCAACTTAACCACTGCTATTTCCTTTTAAAAATAAATGTTTCTGTAATCTAGGAAATCTAGCCATGCAGTTAGGAGGTGATACGGATATACTGAGTTCAGAATATGATAACACCAACATGCTAAGCCAGCAAGAGAAGATGTGTTTTTTAATAAGTGCAAGTGGAATAACTAGTTAGGATTTTAGAGAAAGAGCTGCTATAATATACATTTCAGTAAACATAAGATTCAAGAAAAATAAGAAGCCTTAAATTACTAAGAAAGTGTGCTTGATATTTTTTATTTCAAAAATCTTACTTTGGAGAGCCCCTTTATAATAATGACAGAAAAGCAAAAGGCCATGGCACGTAATTCGATTCTATCAACATGTAACACATTCATATGTCAAAATACTAATATCAAAGTAAAAACAAGAGCAAAGCTGATTTTTAAATGGATAATGAGCTAATATACAGGGTGGGCAAAAGTAAGGTTATAGTTGTTTGGCAAATAATACAATAAATAATAAATATTAATACAAGAATAAACTGTGTTTCATGTTCTTACAACTGTATATATACTTCTCCCACACTCGCCCATACACATAACAATAACCATTAAAACAATAAAAAGTGTGTGTGTGTGTGTGTTCTCTTTGTGTGTGTATTATTCTCCCTTGGATATTTAGTTTACCATTCCCTACTCTCTCTCCAATTGCTGTTTCTTCCCCAGGCCATACTATTATTCTTGAGGTTACCCTTGTCAGTTAAAGGAAAGGAGAAGGTATATATTTACATTTGTTGACCAAACTTTTTTAAAAAGCAAGAAAAATACTCAGTGACTTTTCAAATTAAAAGTGAACAAACAAGAAAATGAAACTTAGCAAGCTTCCCTCTGAATTATTTCGGACCTTATGTCTGAGTGTTTTTATTATTCAGAAGCAGAAGACATCGAAAATTCATGAGAAAAATAGCACTGCACCTTAGACATAAGAAGTTAATTTAAAAACCTTAAATGTCCCCCAAGCATTTTTTAAAAAGAAGTCAAAAATTTAAGATAGGATGCATGCGAAAATGCTAAATTAAAAATCGGGGGATGGGAAAACAGAGGAAAGCCTATGAGATGCAAAGGAAAATGATGACTATGTTTTCAATGTATAAGATTTTAATTGCCAATTAAATTTTATTTAAAAAATTAATTCAGGAAAGATATGAAAATTTCAGAAAATTTTAAACCTGAACACTTTTAATGACTATAAAAATATTAAATCTTTGATAGCAGAACTTAAACGGGAATGCAAAAATAGTCAATAATATAGCAATGGGGGCAGAGTAATCAGATGACAGAACCAAAATAGAGAAAAAAATTCCCCAAATCAGACATTAATATTACATTAGAAGCAGCTGTAAACAGTGTAGTTACAACTCAAAATGGAGAAGATACACAGAAAAAAGAGCAGGAACAAAAAGGGCCAGGTGTTCCTGCTCTTTCCAAATTTAACCACACCAGCCCCCTCTTTCTGTTTGCCGTTTTAGAACACCATTTCCCATAAACCCAGCACAAATACTGACTAACGATATTTACAAGTGCATTTTCCTTTCCTAGATCTTGCTTTTTTGGCCTCCAGGGAGCTGGCTTTCATTCACCCTAGGCCTCCGGTTACTCAGACCCTCAGTAACTTTCCCTGACCCCCGTCACCAGACTGCACCCACATATTTTATTCTTTACACCTTCTAATAGCATGCACATGCCATTATATGGACATATTGATTTCATGTATGGTGATTACTGTTGTCATTGAGATTGTGCATAAGTTAGTTTTATTATTTCATTCCTGTCCGCTCCCCTATCCAAGGCTATGTATTGCCTGCTGCAAAACTTACAGATTGCAGTGTGCCAGAAACAAAGTAAGTGCTCTTTATGTTTTGTTTTTATGCTTTTTAAATTGTATTTCTCAATTACAGTTTACATTCAATATTATTTTCCATTAGTTTCAGGTGTAAAACATAGCAGTTAGATAATCATATACTTTACAAAGTGTTCCACCCGATATTTCCAGTACCTACCTGGCACCGTACAGAGTCACTACAATATTATTGACTATATCCCCTGTGCTGTATTTGGTGCTCTTTACATTCCTACTATCATCAGAGACTTTAACACGGTGATATACAGTAGGGATCTCCTAGAGGGGACATTTTCTAAATTGATTCAGAAATGCATTCTGTGCTCTTTTGTTTACTTGGTCAACTTCAGAGGTTTCTATTCTCCATGATGCGCACATGCGTGCGTGCACACACACACACACACGTGTGTGCGTTTGTATATTTTCCATTAATCTCAAAAACAAGTTATGATTTAAGGTGAAAATAACACTGGCCTTGGTGCTTACAAGAGTTAGTGTAAGAATCATGTTAATTCACATCTCCCATCATGTGTTTGGGCAGCAATTTCACCAGTCATCATGATTGATGAATTTATTATCACTACAACAAAACAACAGTCAGATAAAATATCCTCCACTTATTGAATGCCTACCATGCATTAATCCCTGTGCCAAGCACTAAGAATTCATGATATATGAGCCAAAGAGCCACCTCCTTATTGCCTCCATATCACAATCAATTAAACCCACCCATCATACATGTACAGAACAACCTAGGCCACACATAGGTGAGGAACCCAGGACAGACACAGTCAAAGGACCTGCGCTTTCCACTTGTCAATGTTGCTTCCCTGAACTACTTTTCCCAGAGGAAAAGAGGTGAGAGAGCCTGCCTCCAAGGCATTGGTAGAGATTACATATATATGATATATGATATGTGCTGTGTGATATATGATATTGAACATACTAGGGCCGTGGTAAGCAAACTGCGGCTCGCGAGCCACATGTGGCTCTTTGGCCCCTTGAGTGTGGCTCTTCCACAAAATACCACAAAATATCACGTGCAGGGGCACACGTACAGTGCAATTGAAACTTCGTGGCCCATGCGCAGAAGTCAGTATTTTGTGGAAGAGCCACACTCAAGGGGCCAAAGAGCTGCATGTGACTCGTGAACCGCAGTTTGCTGAGCCACAGTTTGACATCCACTGTACTAGGGGATCAATCCCTATCAGTTGAAAACAAATTCTCACCCCAAGGACATATATTTTATGTGTTTACTATCTATATATCAATGGACCTTACCATGTTGGAAACCCCATTAAGATAGGAATACTTCAAATTTCCAAAAGCAAATGCAGTGGTGCCGGAGACCATTCATCGTCTTCACTAGCTGAGTTTAGACAGAGACCCCCAAAAGCTAGTAGCCCTTCAAAGTCCTAGTAAAGGTCAGGGCTTGAAAGTCCTAGCAAAGGTCAGGGCTGTGCACCACCCAGTTAATCTAGGAACCACTCAGTTAATTTAGGTAATAATAGTTGAAGCATCCCCACCTTAGTTCCCTTAATTCCTTAGATACTTATGTAGATTCTTGTTGATTATTGTTAATCAGATACCCTGCCTACTCCCAGAAACCTATTGATGAGCTAATCAGATACTTAATCTATTCCTGGAATTTGTCCGCTGATCCCTGTGTCATTGAAACCTCCTTACCCTAGGGCTACCCCAAACAAACCTCCTCACCCTAGGGCTACCCCAAACAAACCTCCTCACCCTAGGGCTACCCCAAACAAACCTCCTTACCCTAGGGCTACCCCAAACAAACCTCCTTACCCCTAGGGCTACCCCAAACAAACCTCCTTACCCTAGGGCTACCCTAGACCAAATAAAAGGTTGGAACGGCCTGAGCATCAGTGGAAGTCTTTCGGGACTTGCCCGCCTGGTCCCCCAATATTGCAAAATTATCTCGTGTCTTTTTCTCTCATTTGTTGTGCGGCTCCTCTTTCAGATACCGAACCCTACTCCACACAGAACATGGAGGGAGTCATACTCGACACAGTGGCAATAGTTGAGCTTTAAGTCAAGACTTGAGGTAATGACTGATAGAGGCAGTAGACAAGCAGTCCAGCTGTTCAGCACACATTCCCCAAGCACTGTGAGCAAGGCAATATGGTAGAGTTATGGGAAACCAAGAGGTATCCACACTTCAGGAAAAGAAGGTCTGTTACAGGGTTCAGAAACAACGCGGTTAGGGCCCAAAAGGTGGGAGATAGATGGCGTCTTAGTGACACAAACTTAGCTTTCTATAATAAAACTGCCAAACTATAATTTAAAACATCATTTAAAAAAACTCTTATTGTGTAATTGTTTTCCAAGACAAAAGTTCTGTGAATCATCTTTTTCAAATGGACTTGCTCCCTCCTATTTAGTAGCTGGTCTATCTGACTACTACACTTAGCTTTGTCAGGTGAATGGATGGCATTATGTTCTTGCCTCATTTGCTTTCCTCAATAGTTATTCAACGAAAATAAATAATTCACCCAAATTGTCACAGACTGAAATCCAGGCTCTTTGCTCACTCCAGACAAGAATTTAAGGAGTAATAGCATAATTACCCGCTAATTGTTCTGTGATTACATTTACCTTCCGCTGTCACAACTTTAAAAGGTGTCCTAATTGCCGCTCAAATAATAGCGTTCCTCCATCATGCTATCCTCAGCTTAACCGCAATGCAAAAGAAAGGCATTTCATTCCTTTGAAACATGATCATCTATTCTGGACATTAAAGAATTTTAAAGAGAGGCCGTTATTAATGAGGAAAGCTCATGCTATTTGCGCTTGTCTGGGAGGGACATTTGTCAAAAGGCACAAGTAATGTGTTAATGCAAAAAGAAGGTCTAAAATTACACATCTAATTGCAAGCTTTATTTTGATCTTCTCTTTGTATAAAGCCCGACTGGCAACTGAAATCTTTTTAGAGTCATAGTAATTGGGATGGCATGGATCACTGACAACTACAAATAATACTGTTTATAACTGTTAATACACCGATGCCTTCACAATGAGAAGGCTTTTAGCTCAAGGGAGAAGAACTCAGTTAACCAAATGAAGGAATAGGAACTTCCATATATTCACTATTCTCTCTCTAAAAAGAAAGAAGGATAAAGAGTTAGCAGATGCTGTATTCTGCTTATAAGCTCTGACTGTCCCTAGGTGCTGCCCACTGTGGTCCCTGGTCCCCAGTCACTGACATAATTCTGAACAGGAAATATAATGGATTTGAAGCTATCCCCACCCCTGTAGGTGGATATGAGATACCTTTGGTTCTGAAATGAAATTTTTCTACCCCAAAATCATGGTACCTTCCTTCTCCCTTAGCTCTAATTTCTTGGGGAGAAACCCAAGTTAACTAATCTTTTTGAAACATCTCAGTATGTTGTTGTTGTTTTTTTCAAAACAGAAGGTGGGTGGGAGACTGGTCTATTTTGAAACCAGTGTGTTAAAGAAGTAGTGGTAACACCCTAGGCAAAGCTTCCATAGTGGGGGCTGATATTAGCCAGGAATACTTGTGAAATGTGAATATAGAAATAAAATTTGGGACTGCATAGTTATTTTGTTGGCTCTCTTTTCCATGAGATCCAACTTCCTCTGCTATCAACCGTGTGTGTGTGTGTGTGTGTGTGTGTGTGTGAATTATTTAAAACTAGAGGCCTGATGCATGACATTTGTACAAGGGTAGGCCTTTGCAGCCCCAGCTGCCTCGCAGCCCTGCCCACCACCACACACTCCTGGTTCCCTGGTTCCATGGAGCCCCCCAATCAATCACCCCACAGAAGGTGGCCTGGGCCTCCCTCTTTGGGGCAATCGCAGAGCCTCCAGTTGATGGCCCCACTGGCCGGTGGCCTGAGCCTCCCTCTGTGGGGTGATTGTGGGTGATGGTGGGCCCCCTGACCAATTACATTGCGCCTGCCTTGGCTGGCCTGGTGCCAGTGTGTGCCATAGCATGGTCATACTGATGGTCGTGCAGCTGTTTGGCCTTTTGGTTGATTTGCATATTATGCTTTTATTATTATAGATGTTAAAGTGCTTTGGCTGACCCCAGGTATTTAGGGTATTACAATTTATTATAGAAGGTGATAAGACAATGAGTAAAGTAGAAGCTATGTGTGGGGACCTTGAAGTCAAACAGTTGTAGGTTCAAATGTTTAGCCAATTACTTTTATCCTTTTGAAACTAAATTTCTAAAAAGGTAACATGCGGAGAATAGAAGCACTAATGCAGAGTGTTACTGTACAAACTGATAATGTACTTAAAATTCTTAGAGTAGTGCCTGGTACATGGAAACCATCATTGTTATAATATTATTATTAACCTTGTGTCATGCTCTAAATGCTTAGTGTCAAGACTGTTTTTCTCTTAGCTCTGAATCCTATCTCTGGCAGATTTAATTTTTTTTTTGCTAAAATGTGAATACATATCACTACACTATATATAATGTGCATGTACGTGTGTGTGTGCACGTACGTGTGTGTGTGTGTGTGTGTGTGTGTGTGTGTGTGTGATTTACTTAAGATGTTAAAGTGCTCTAGCTGACCAGGTATTTCCATTTTCCACAAGTATTCATAGCCCCAATATCCTTTAAATGATGATATTAGTTTCTTTGTCTTATAGTAGATGTATTGACTTCTAAACTGTATTTGTCAAGTATCTTAGCACTGGTGATCCTGTATGTTGCAGCTTTGTAATCTGATTACTATATATAAGTGAGGCAATGTATTCCAAAGTTCTAGTTTTTATCTTACTTTTTTAATTAACTGTTTTATTAAGATACTATTTATATACCTAAATTTAACCCAATGTATGTGTACATACACATAATAAATTTATATTCAGTAAATTTAAACATAACACTATCCAGTTTTATAACATTTCCATCATCCCCAAAAGTTATTCCATGGCATTTGAATGTTAATCCCCACTCCTACCTCAATTCCAAGCAACCTCTGCTAGGCTGTCTATCTTTATAGTTTTGTATCTACTGAAATTGCATATAAATAGAAACACACAGCATGTAGTGTTTGTGCCTGATGTCTTTCATTTATTCAGCTTTTGAGTTTATCCATGTAGTAGTTGTATCTATATTTTGTTCCTTTTTATTTCCAAGTCCTCTTTCATTGCATGGATGTGCCTTATTTTGCTTGTTAAACTATTGATGGATATTTGGATTGTTTCCAATTTGGAGTTAATATAAATAATGTTGCTATAAACATCTGCTCCTTAACTTTTTTTTTTTTTTATAATGTGAATGGATCTTTTAGAATCTAACAAATTCCTCTCCTTTCCAGAAAAATAGGAATTCAGTTTCAAGTTTCCCAAGCTCCTTGATCCTGGAATGTCACCTAAAGTCCCCTGAATCCCACATGAAAAGCTCATTCCTAAGAACATGCAGAGCATTACTTGAAGATAAATATTCTTCTTTCCTTTTATAAAACTGTAATTATACTTGTTTGAGAGAAAATGGAGCAATTGGCCTCCAAAGAACTAAAGTCATTTATCAAGCTAATTGTGATCAACCACACGTCGGCAGAGTGGCCTGGGGACAAGAAAGAGCTGTGAGCTGCTGTGGCATCTGCTATGTTGGCAAAATACAGTCAGCCAACACCCCAGAAATCTACAGCCCGGGAAGTGTGTCATGTGGTAAAACAGTAAGATGCGTCCATATAATGCTTGACCTCAAATTCCTGAATCCTGAAAAAAAAGAGGGACAGGAAGTGACACACACATCGTTGGCCATCAATCATCTACGCCCACTGTATCGGAACAGTCCTGATGAAGAACAAGTGCCTGCCTTCAGGGAACATGGAGTTCATCATAAATTAGGAAAACTCTCCTTTCTGAGTGTTTAAAAAATAATGTCTAAGAGGCCATTTCAACATCATAGAGCCATTTTAAGTTCACTTCCTATAAGATTTATGGTGCTGAGCTGCTTCTAGAAATAGGACATAATGATGTAGGTATGGTGCCTGACACAAATTAGCTGTTTAATTCGCTATGGTCATTAGGACTTGTCCCGTTCCATTATAATCATTACCTAATAGCTGAGGAATCTGATGCATAAATAAATAACCGCAAGTAAATTATTAGCATGGTAGTGGAGGCATAAAAACCATTCTTTCGAAGCACAAAAGAGGGAAGAGGTGTCCTCATTCTGGGTGTGTAGGAGAGGGGTGCAGGTGAACTACTGGAAGGTAAGAAATGATGAAGGGCGCTTTGGACCATGAGCAGAAATTGAGAGAGTGGATCAGAAATAAAGATGAAGCAAAGCATAGTTTAGGCAGAGGAAAAACACGTTGCAAGGCATGCCAATGGAAGTGTGTGGAATGTTCCCAAAGCAGGGGCTTTTCCAGTGCAGCCAGAGTGCGGGTAGGAAAACAAGCAGGTGGAGTTCAGACCATGTCAGGATTCAGCAGTCAGAGAGCAGGCAGAGAGGACAGTCAGTGATGCTGCTCCTTGGCCATGCCATAGGTTACTGTTTTTCCAGGAAGATGTTAGTGCAGCCTATATTTGCATGATATTCTGTGCTGCTGAAATGCCTCCTTCAGACTGCATCTCATTTGCTCCTCAACACTACCTGAAGACGGAGGTGGCATAGGTATTTTGGGCCCTATTTTTAATCAGAAAACATTTCTGGAGAGGGTAATTGATTTTCCTAAATCATATAAGAAGATAGTTGTCTGATGTAAACGTTGGACTACTAACAGCACATGTAATGATGTTTTTCAATGGCCCTTGGTCGTTGAAGTCAGACTGACTGTCCTTGAAGTTTCACTACAGAAAAAATAAAGATTCCCAGCAACAGTGGTAAGGATTATGGTAATATCCATCCCCCAGTTTGTTTGTTTGTTCATTCGTTCATTCGTTCATTCATTCCATGGATTATTTATTCTCAACTATATCAAGCTCTATATTGTATTAATCTATATTCCAGATTGAATAAGTGACTTTTTGGTCTGAAAGTAGAGTGACCACATAGAAGGCACATTATGAAACAAGGAGCAAAAGAAGATGATTCACCTTAAGCCTTCTTTCAGAAGCTTGCTATTGGTCAATGTCTCAAAACAGTCATGCTATAAAATAGGGATTATCACCCAAACTGAAAACACTTGTTCTTATACAACATGTCCCCGAGTTCAAATATCATCATCCAAGGGTCCTAGAAAATTAAAGCTACTGCTTATAAGCTCTCTCTCTCTCTCTCTCTCTCTCTCTCTCTCTCTCTCACACACACACACACAAACACACACACATATACACACACCCCAGTCTCTAGAGCACTGAAATACAGAACACCTCCTTCCTTTGCTTTGAAACCACTCCTCAGCAGCTTGCGGCATGTATCACAATGTAGTTGGGTCACAATCTCATATGAAAATGTCTCAGCTGCAGCCTGGGTTCCCTCTGCACAGTCTCTTTACCAGAAATGGCCCATGCTTCCTGATGCACTGCTTCCTGGGAAAGCTGCCCCTGCCTCCCTTCCCTCTTTCCCCATGACTACATATGTTCTGGTGCATTTGTTGCATGGAAATAGGATGGGGCATACTGACACAGAGAATTTTTGCTGCTACCTATTTTTCTTTCGAAGGATTGAAGTCATTGAAACATTTATGAGTGAATAGGAAATAGATAATAACATGTTCTATAAAGAGTTTTTTTTGC
The DNA here is from genome assembly GCF_964212035.1 of Myotis nattereri. NCBI lineage: Eukaryota > Metazoa > Chordata > Mammalia > Chiroptera > Vespertilionidae > Myotis > Myotis nattereri. The sequence continues at coordinate 10,639,290 of NC_138090.1, forward strand.
AAATGTAAGCATTCACTTTTACTACTACTCTAGTAATAGTAGAACTTAAGGAAGGACAGATCCCAAATATCTTGAGGGCTTTTAGAGTAGTTTATTTCATTATTCCATCAATCATCATCTGAAGACAGGTGATATAAAAAGATGAACATACCCTTTGAGGCATTTGCTTAACAATTCCATCATCTAACATTCATTTAACTCTTCTTTTGGACCCAGCATTGTGTTGAGTGTTTAGAATATTGAATAAGAAAGCCATCTCTAATTCTCAAAGTTATCATCATGGAGGATGTATGGGGAGAGAAACAAAAAAGTGGGCAATTGCCCTGCAGTATGTTACAGTCTATGGTAGGGTTGTCATTGGCTACTAAGACTATAGCCCTACTAGGTATTGAGACCAACTTCATGCGCAGAGGTAAAGTCAGAACCTTTAAGAATCATTTGGAATTATAGTCCTAGAAAATATGATCTGAAAATAGGAATTTCCAGAGAGTGAATCAACTCACAAAGGAAGAGTTTTTTGTTTGTTTTGGGTGTGTGTGTGTGTGTTTTGTGTGTGTGTGTGTGTGTGTGTGTGTGTGTGTGTGTTTCCTGGGTTAAGTTAAATGGCTGGAGCCGAAAGGTCTTTGATAGATGGGATGTGAGGAGTATGAAAGCGGAAACCACAAAAGGAGATTTTTGTACAAACAAGAGAGAAAGAGACAGAAAGAGACACATTTATGTGAGAGAGACACATTGGTTGCCTCCTGAATGCATCAGGGATTGAACCTGCAACTCAGGTATGAACCAGCGACCCTTTCGTGCATGGACACTGGCCAGAGCAACTTACTTTTTTCCCTTAAGCTCCTTCTCTACTAGCTGCTACAGGTAGTGAGATTAAAATAGACATGGCCCATTCCTTCATGCAAGATAAGAAACTGTCTAATGAGGGAAGCAGGTAGTTCAAAATAACCACACAAATATCTACTTAATTCAATTTTATAACATCATGAGGACAAATTTTGATAATTATTCAAGACTTTTAGTCTTTGGCTCTTAGGGAGTTATCAAAGGATTATAAGTATAGGAAAGTAACAGTCAAATGTTCTTCAGTATTAGATGTTTTTATAATCACAGGTGATGAAGTAAAGTTGTCAAAATTGGACATGGTTTAAGCCATTTTCACCTTAGCTAACTTCAATACCAGCAGCAGAGGGTTGAAGAAACCCAAACAATTTTAGTAGAACTCTCAGAAGAGAATGCATTCTACTGTACAAGAGGGATGAGTGAGAAGAAGGGACTTACTGAGCTTATACCAATACTGACAGAAGCAAAATGCATCCATACTTTCCTGCAGAAATTCCAGGAGAAGAATATGGAATGTTGAAAGAAGGACTCAACTCAGTTATCGCCCTCAGAATGGAGAAACACAAAAGTGCATCCTTGGAAAACTGATATATTTTACAGAATTTAGTTCAATTTTTAAAAATAGACTGGAAAACTCTCAAAAAGTTAGTATTTTTTTCTAATTTCATGTTGATGTTAATATTTTCCCACATGGATAATAAAAAAGTTATTCACAGTGCTTTGAAGACCTACTCTTCATTCATTTGCTTATCAAAATATTTAATGAGAACCAATAATCTATCAGATACTACAGTAGGCAGTTACTAATAACAGTGAATATAGAAGGAGTTCCTACCCTTACCTGGTGTATATTATCTAGCAGGGAAGCCAGATACTAAACATATCATGACAAAGAACAAATAAATTATGGAGAGATAGCATTTTAGGTACTGCAGAATAAGGTGGTATGGAAGGAAAATATAGGTCCAAGGAAAGTTTATATCAGGAGAAAAACTTAAAAAAAAAAACATGATCTAGAACTTTAAGAGTAGGGTAGAAATACTGGCATACCAGTGGGTGAAAATAGATTCAAACATTCTACTGTGTTCCACATGGAGGAAGAAAGGAGCCTCCCTGATGACCATAGAAGCAGAACAATGATCATTAGAAGAAAGTTAGCCCTGGCCAGTGCTCAGTTGGTTGAGCATCCTCCCATGAACCAAAATGCTGTCAGTCTGATTCCTGGTCTCCTGGTCAGGGCACATGCACAGGTTGTAAACTTGATCCCCAGTAGGGGGCATGGTGGAAGCAGTCAATCAATGTTATTTCTCTCTCCCTCTCCCTTCCTTTTTCTCTAAAATCAATAAAAACATATCTTAAAGATAGAAAGTTAAAGGGTGGCTGATTCATACCAACATAAGGAATCTATAATAATAAAAGTGTAATATGCAAATTGACTGAACAGGTGAACAGCAGAACGACCATCCAGACGACCTTCCGGAGGAAGCTGCGGCTGGGAGGGCTGAGGCAGCTGGGGATGTGAAGGCTACTCTTGCACGAATTTCATGCATTGGACCTCTAGTAATTTTATAATGATCAAAATAGTTTGCTAGTGGGAAAGTCTGAGTCTGGATATAGAGAGCTAAAAGCATTCATACTCACGCTGGGAAAGAATTCCTAGAAATTGGTCCTGGGTGTGCAGATTTAAATGAACAGGGGTCAGACAGTTCACAATATGAACTCGGGTGCACAAAAAGTTAAGGAATCTGAATCAACTGAGAAGAAAATACATTGTATAAAGTATTCATTTGTATATTGTATTAATTCTGCAGTTATATCTTGTTTACACACAAAGAAGGACAATTTTAGGCTGCTACAAGACTTTCGTCTGGTGCCCTTGCCTATTGGTGGCAAGACTGTGGCCCTTATTAGGTTATGGAAAATGTGCAAAGACATCTAAAATAGAGGATTTGAAGTCATTATTCTTCCTTCACACCCTCATATCCAACAGTTTTCTGAATCTCTGATAAAATTCCAGGATCCTGAGAGGAATTTTCTGAAGTTCATCAAATTATACCCTGTAATAACTGGTGTGGATCTAAGAACCCAAAATACTCATCAGCTATGACACCTTGAGTGTCTGGGGTCATTACTGCATCTTGCTTCCACACCTGCAATGTGGTAAATTTGGCTTTTGAAGAGGAAAGCAACCAAAGTCCTAAAAGTTAGCTGTCTTGCTGAATGAGCCAGCTTTCTTGTCTGGGCACAGAGCAGCTGTGGGAAGATGAGGCATTGTGTCCTTATGTCCCAGGAATGCCCTGCATGGACATAGCTTGCTTGCTCCTATTGTCAGACACCACTCTGGTGACTTCTCCCCACTTTGTCCATGTAATTTTCAGGTGACTAGTTAGGAACTTACATGACCCCACTCCCTAGTTGATTGGTTTACAAATGATGACCTGATACAAATGAGGTCCATCATAATAAACTGGGCCAATAAATAATTTCCTTCCCCAGGCTGATTAGATGTGGGACAAAGAGACTGAAGTTATACTACTAAGAATTGGTCAGGGGCTGTGTTTTTCATCATCATATTAAAAAAGAAAAAAAATTAGAAAGCACAACCCCTGTCATTCAGAGAAAGTAAGATGTACAGTGCCCATCAGCAGATGAGTGGATTAAAAAACTGTGGTACATCTACACAATGGAATACTATGCTGCGGTAAAAAAGAAGGAATTCTTACAATTTGCAACAGCATGGATGGAACTGGAGAGCTTTATGCTAAGTGAAATAAGCCAGTCAGAGAAAGATAAATATCACATGATCTCACTCATTTATGGGATATAATGAACAACATAAACTGATGAACAAAACAGATCCAGAGACAGAGAAACATCAATCAGACTGTCAAACCTCAGAGGAAAGGTAGGGGAGGATGGGAGTAAGGGGAAGAGATCAACCAAAGGACTTATATGCATGCATATAGGCCTAACCAATGGACCCAGACAACAGGGGATTGAGGGCATGAATGGGGTGTTGGGGGGCAATGGGGGATAAGGACACATATGCAATACCTTAATCAATAAAGAAACTAAAAAAAAAAAACTTCCCTGCAGAAAGAAGACACAAAACTCAGAGCTCCAAAAACACCAAGACCCCCCTAACAGTCCCCCCTCCCGCCCATGGCCTGGTGCACACCTCCTGCCATGGGTTGATAAGTTAGTGAGATTATTTCAGCATTCTTTCTAGGAACCTTTGTTTTTTCACGTAAGCTCCCTATTTTTTCTATCTATTTTACAAAGTCCTGATAAACACATAAGTATCACCTTCCTCAGAATTTCTCTGTTCTACATAATGTATTAGTAAACAAAACAAGCAACCAAAAATATGATTTGGTTCTCTTTTTGTTCTTATCCTTTTCATGGAGAACTGAAACCAACAAGAAAAAATGTAATATCCCTGGTAACTTAATGATATGCTGAAATTAGCTTGTTTTATTACAAGCATTATACTAAGTGGTACATTTGGCGAGTCCTCACTTCCGTCCCTGTGGAGCTACTGGCTGTCCTCCAGTCATCTACTAGGATGACTCTTTTGGGGCTGGGGGACTAACTTCTCTGAGGTCACCACCCCCTGTATGAGTCAGAGTCCTTGGCTGGGCACCTCAGGGATAAGAAAAAAGCAATTAGCAAAGGAATCTAGGACCGTTTGTCCTGATATTCCTTGCACCATGTGGGCGAGTGCCACTTAGTAAAACCTGGGCAGATGTTGGGGAAACAGATGGCAAACTCAGGGGAAGTGTGGTGTCCTGGAGAGAGCAAGGACTTCAAAGACAGAGAGACCAAAGTTCAGATTTTAACTCTGCCACACTCTCTTGGGCCGATGATTTAGTGCATTTGACCCTCAATGACCGTAACTGTTAAGTTCAGTGATTAAGTGAATAAGACAGAAAGCACCTTGATTATGCAGGTGAAGTGCCTTGTATACAGTAAGGATGTGATTAAACCAGTGCTTCTGTCCTTAATGGATTCATTTTTTACTTCCTCTGGGACAGGCTAACCAGAAAATGAGAGGATGTGGGAGGAGGACAGAGAGGAAGAAGAAGGTTATAAAAACTCATTTGATCATTAGTCCCAAGTAATCTGGCTCAATGCCAAGGCAAGGATAATTGTATTTCAAATGCATACATGCTTCCATGTATGCTAGTACCCTTTATCTTTCTGCTTCTAAGATAACTTTCCTTGGGGTGTTTTAAGACTGGGTCAGAGCTTTCCTGCAAGACTTTCATCACTCAAACTAGAGACCCATCCTCAAGCCTCTTTGTGGTCAAGAGCAGACAATCAAGTACCTGCTCCCAACTATCCATTTTAATGACAGAATTGTACACTAGAGGGGAAAGATTAAGGATAATAATTATCAGTCATGTTTACTTAAACTTACTATATGCCAATCACTTTCCAAGCCACTTCCATCAGTATTATATTTTTAAAAGAAACTTCCTAAGAAAAATACCTAGGGATTTCACCTGACATTTGTTAGAAACGGCAGGTACAAGATATATGTAGGAAAGTTTTTAAAGGTCAGCAGGAATTGTGACAGGCATAAGAAATAGAGAGTTGAATAAAGCAGTGTTTCTGATGTCAAGAGGCCCAAACTAAAGAGGAGAGAAATGTAAAAGCAGGATCATAAAATGATAATAGAACTTGATGTTTATTAGGCAAATGCATATCATTACCTGTTTGGAATGCTTTTTAAAAAATATTTCCTTGTTTTATAGAAGAATAAATTTAGAAGTAGTGAGTATATTATATGCACCAATAGACTCTTTTTGAATCCTATAGGCATAAGTAATACCATTTGAAGATAAAGAGGTTAGATATAAATACAGATATATCACTACAATGGAAGACATAGGTAAAGCATTAAGGATTTAAATATCCTGTTGTTCTATGTTATTCCTGTCTGCTGGGCACTTAGTTCTTCAACCCCTGATGAATCCCTCTTAGTTCCTTTAACAAATTACATGTCGAATTCCCAATATAATCCAAGAATATTAAGATAAATAAAACACTGACTAGCCTGGCCTGTATGGCTCAGTGGTTGATTGTTTGATTCAGTCAGGGTACATTTGTGGGTTGCAAGCTTGATCCCCAGTATGGGGGGTGTAGGAAGCAGCTGATCAATGATTCTTTCTCATCATTGATGTTTCTATCTCTCTCTCTCTCCCTCTCTCTGACAACCAATTAAAATTATTTAAAAATAAAACCCTGACCAAGTTTCTGAAGAGCTTACGCAGGAATTCTAATGGAACAATCAAATTAATGGAATAAGGATATTTGGAAAGGTGGGAGAAATTACACTAAAGAAAAAAAAAAGGAACAAAAGACAGAAATCCACGCCAATATCCTAAACTATGTTAGGGCTCACATCTCTCAAAAATGTTACTTTTCCCAGGGAACTGGCTTTCTGGGCTTGGTTTCTTTATGGGTAAAACTATGTGATATAGTTCTGAATTTACTTCCTATGTTGGAGGAATATTTTACAATGCATTATTTATTTTGTGCTGCTCCTCTGTAATTACTCTGTTATCCTGTTATTGGCCAGGGTTATTGGTGGTGCTGTTAGACCTGTGGAGAAGGGGACACACTGTCAACTGGTTTGGAGCAGCAACTCCAGGCAGCCTGGAAGGCCCTGAGCCAGGGGAGGTCTTCCCCGGCACATGGAGCGCTCCTGGCAAGAAGTAGCCAGGGATGAGATCTTAAAGCAATCAGTAGGTATAGGCCAAATAAGAATGGTTTAAAATATCATAAATTGGATTATAAATAATAAATAATAAGAATGGATAGCCCATTTTTGCAAGGTGAGGCAATCTGAGAACTAGCTATGTTGCCCACAAAATATATTTTTTTCTCCTCTCAAAGAGTGAACTGCTTACAGTCAGTAGCAGAATTAGCTGAGCTGTCACTTAAAATGCAGGTTCATAGGATGGAGCCAAAGAAATTACAATAGATGATATCCATGTGAGGGAAATGTTGAGGAGATTAGGGTAGTCCCAATAGTTACTTATTTTGTTTAATGTTGTATTCTAATTTCTAGCAAAATGCCTAGTTCATTATAGAGGAAGGGAAAAGGAAAGGAGGGAGGAAGGCCGAGAGGGAGGGAAGAAAGAAAGAAGGGAAAGAAAGAAGAAAAGTAGTAAAGGGAAGAGAGAAGTCTAGGGAGAAAAAAAGAGAGGAAGGAAAGAAACTTCCACAATACCAAGGAGCCATATTATTTTTTGTCATTTTTTTTTTTCTTTTCATATTTCAACTTAGGTTCAACTTTTCAATTTGTCACATGTAAGAGGAGTGAGTGTGTGTGAGTGAATGTGTGTGTTGGGGAGAATCTGAGGAGTTCCCTCTGGGGTAATAAAAAGAAGGAGTAAGTGATTCCCTAGCGCATTCCAGGTCTTCCAGGTCGCCAGTGTTTTTGCATTTTTTTTGGTGCTGATAGTGAGAATCCTTTGGACTTCTCCATTCAAGAGCTCAGTCCCCAGAATGTTTGTGCCAAAGATCAAGCTCCTAGAGCAGCCTCTATATTCTCTTTTTTCCTAATCACTCATCCTATTGATTACTTGGGTGATTTTAGCAATTATTGTTATAGTCTAAGCATTAAATGACAAAGGACCTAGTAGATTGTTTGGTCATAACAGGTATGAGCTAGATAAATGTTACATGTTTATGTGAAAGGCGAGTGATTTAAGGATCACTGCCATATCACAATAACTGGATATTAACTCTGTTTATTTTTATCTATCACCATCTTGTGAACCATTCATTTCTGCCTGAAATTCAGTGAGTTGCAAAGACTGTCATGAGGGGATGCTGGTGGATTCGAATGCAAAAAAACAAGATAGTTGTACTCATGAAAGAAACGACTTTATTGGGGCAGGGAATGATGGATGAGAGGAAGGAATGAAAATATGCTCAGGGGTATTAAAATGCATAGAAAAATGGAGGGATAAAAAACAAAACAAAACAAAAACAAAGGAGGGAAGTCTTACCTGCCAGACACTGAAGGTAACAGGTTTTTGTTTTTCTTTAGTTTCTGTTTGTTTTCTCTCTTCTCAGGTAATTGTGATAGATTTGGTTGTGCTTTGTGCTGTACAGTCCTCTCTCTTATATGATACTTACTATGCTTTACTTCCATTTTATTTTTATTTATATTTTGGCTAAGCATTTCTTGAGTTCATACTTGGAGCAACTTTGTGTTTTGTGCCATCTTGCAAACCCTACTGTTTTCACAGGGATGTAGCATAATTGTCCTTTTAATTAGGGTATAGTTAAATTTACAATTTTATTTTGCAGTTGTTATCTAGGTTTTGCGTAGTCTTGGCAACCATGTCATTGATGACTCATGCTGTGCATTGGGAAGTAACATGGTGACAGAAGTCCACAGACATCCTCATACCAACAAGGGCTCCCAAACTCATTACCATTGTGCACACCAAATCATACCTACTGTCCGTGAGCAAGGTTTAAACCGAAACTGAATTTAAACCCCTTCCAGTTAGCACAGTGGTGCTGGATAGCTTCTTGTGATTTTTTCCTGAAAACTGGGCTTTTCTTATTTTGGCCTGAAGAATATATAAATAAATGGATGAAAGGAGAAAATTAAAAGTAATACAACTGTAAGATAAAAAATCTATATATTGCAAATTGCTAGTTAAGACAAGTGTGCTTTAATGGTGATTGGGAAAGAATTGAGATGTCTCAATACTGATATTTAAAATGGAATGACATTTACAGAATTCTGTTCTTATGAATTGACCTTCAACATTATTTTATCGACTTAGTTTTGGGCCAAGCTTTTATTAACTCACTTATTCAATATAGATTCATACATCCCGTGTCTTACTTGACATCTCTAAATGTGTACACAAAAGAAGGCTTAGTATGGCCAAATATTCTTCATGCTCCTTAATTCTTCTAGCCCATTCTTGCCTTCGCTTTCCCTGATCGTTAGCACCCACACTTCTATTACTGCCTGTTTCCACGATGCTATACTCTCATTGGAAACATGGAAGTTTCTCCTAAGTGGTCTCTTACAATCCATTCTCATTGTTTCTAATTCCATCCTTCATACAGAAGCCAAATGAGATTTTTTTCTTAAAAAAAAAGTCATGATTCTCATTTGCAGTTTCCTTAAACCAGCAGTTGGCAACCTTTCCGACCTCACGGACCACCAGTGGTCCACGGACCACCGTTGGTGACCGCTGCTTTAAACTATTCAATGATTGCCCCAATAAACCAGAATAAAATACAAATTTGTTTTCGTGTTCACAGATATAGCCTCTGTCTCCTTTTTCCTTTACTATCATACTCCCTCTTTTTGCCATTACTCTTAAGCTGTACTGACATCATTCTCTTGGTCAAATATTCCAAGCTGACTTTTAACCTAGAGCCTTTGTCACAGCTCTTCTCTTTGCTGGAATTGTCTTTATTTAAACTTGGTATGATTGAGTCCTTTTTCAAGTTCTAGGCTTAGATATTACCTTTTTTAGACAGATTCTCCTGGCTATCCAAATTCAAATAGCCCATTGACAATCCTTACCGCTTTACTTATAGCATAGCATATTTTTATACTAGTGAACAAAGAAGAAAGCAACATATACTTGTTTATTGCCAGTCTACTCTTTCTTGATTGTAATATCCATGGGAGTAGAACTGTGTGTCCTATTCATGCTGGATCTATATGATCTGGAATACTTCCTGTATTTAAATAGGCTTTCATGAAATATATGTGAAATAACATACGTATCCTACAGGTATTATTCTACATAAAGCCCTATATTAGGTGTTGGACATTCAATGCTGAGCAAAAGAGACATGGTCTCTTTCTCTGTGAGGCTGGCTTTCTCTGCAAGGCAGAGGAAAACTTATATTGTTTAAATATTCATACAAATAGCTAAGTATCAATCAATATGTGGAAAATATTAGCAGCGTATAAGCAGGGGAAATAGGAAGAGCTTTCTCTAGAGAACAGTAGTGGAGTATACTAGTAAGTTAACTAGGCTAAAGACTGGGCATGGGAGAAGGTTGGTTAGTGTCCCAGGCAGCCAAGTAGAGATAAGGGCATGTGTAAAAACCATGAAGCAGATGAAATGATGGTCCAGTTGAAAGGGAGGATGGAGAGAGGAGTTCTAGATGAGAGCAGAGAGGTGGCTAGGGCACTGTGACCTGGGAAAATAAGTTATGCTTTCCTTGAAAGCAATACAGAAATGGAGATTACTGGTTCTTGGGAATCAAGTGATAAAGCACTTGTAAGAATATAAAGTGGCGATAATAAAAGTGTGCAGAGTATATAGAGGTCATAGTGTTTTTATAGTGGTGGGAATGAAGTACGTGCAGGATTTTCAGGTAAGATTTAAGAGAGATGATTCCTAAGCAAGGTCCTAATGGAGATAGAGAAATTCAATTGAAAGAACAAGAATGAGGAGGAGGAAGTATTGTAGGTGAGTAAAACTTTTCATGAAAGCAAATTCTTGTGTTCTGGCTACTGGGTGTAGATTGGAATCAGTGAGGAATAAAAGAAGAACCAAAGGTGCCCAGAGGATCATGCAGGGCTTAGTGTGAATGGATGAAGAATTTGGATTTCACCCAGGTCAATGATTCTCAATTTTTTTTTCTGTTCAAGTATTCTTAATACAAGGTAAGCTAGAATACTTGCTCTCAGGGTACTAGGAATATAGCCTCAGAACCACCAATACGGGCACTTGTTTTTCAAAAGGTCCTATTTTAGCTTAAAAATGTGTATGACTGGTTTTATTATCAAAGATATATAGTGTCTGGATATTCGGGGAAAAATAGTCACATGCTTATTCTATGCTATTGCACAGCCCTTGCAGCCCCTTCATACACCCAGTGTTTAGATCCTCAGCTGACAAAGAGCTTTGGGCTCTTTAAAATGTAAGAGTGGCATAGTCAGATTTGTATTTTAAAAAGATCCCTCTGGCTGAGAATGTGGAGGATGCATTACAGGGAGAAGTAAATAGGAAGTCAGTAAATACTTGTTAAATTGCTCTAACTCTCACCAAAGCCAAGTTTACACAATCACACATAATCACATTTGTATGGCTTATCCAGATTCAAATACTTCCTCTTGAGGAATCAACACAGGGCTTTGACCTAAGTCATCTAGAATCACAGTCTGTGCTAATCAAATGCACCACAGACTCACTTCCACTCTACCACCTAAGGTTGCATGAAAAATGATCAACCACAGCTTTGACCTAGTAAACAAGAGCTTATCACAGCTAGAGTAAAAGTTATTCAATTAAGTTATTTCTTTAGCATTCGTTTGGGAATGGACTTATGAAATTATTTTGAAGATGGAGAAAATTTTTCAAACATGCAAGAATTTTCCCAGTATGGAAGATTTCCCCTAGCTAAAGACTAACACTCTGATAGGCTTAGGGGTGGCTTTCAGAGGGAGAAATTAGCTCAAGAAAAATTGAATTTTGTCTTCTCTGATCTTAGTGCCATCAACCAAAAAACAAAACAAACAAAGAAACAAAAAATCACTCCTCATCACTTATAGCTTTTTGCACCCCTAGAACATTTCTTTTCTCCAAAATATTTTCCTTGATACTTATTAGAAAAAACACTCGGTTGGCTCTGAAGTGAGTTCCTGTTTAGAGAATGCTTGCTGCACACCACCTGGAGTTGGAAGAAGATAATCTTTTCTACGTGGGGAGGAAGCACAGGGAGGCCCAAGCCTTGGGGAGGAGAGGCTGGGATTAGTTGTGTTGGACCCTGGGAGAGTTAGAAACATTTTTGTTCTGCAGAAATATTAGGGAAATTGTGGTCTAGCTGACAGGGCATGCAGCATTAGCAGCTCCATGTGTCTTTTCCAGACAATTTATTAAATATTGAAAAAAGAAGAGAGAACTTGGATAGAGAAAGGGTAAAGAGACAAGGCTTTCTTACAGCATCTTAGAACCTCACCCCTCCCCTTTTTCTCTGTTGCACTGACTACTTAAAACTTTGAGTGTTTTCCCTTATATAACATATACATTACATTCCCTTCTTTCCAGGAATGTTATATGGCGTTCCAAGATAAGGTGCCTAGTGTACAAGAACTTTTATGTGACTAAAATGGTCTTAACCTTCCCCTCAGATTGACTAAACTTTAGCATCCTTCTTCCTGCCTCTAGGCTCCTTACCTCTCTTTTATTAGAGCAACTTCTTAGAAAACTTCCAGTAGTAAAGTCTCGCTCTCACTCTTTAAGATATAAATCTTGTTTCAGGCTCTTGCCAGTTTACAACCCAGGAATGTCATTCTCAAGATCCTGGGAGTGATTCTTTGGAATATAATCATTAAGAAAGACAGAGCATCTATCTCCTAGTATCTATGGGAGGGAAGGGGCCTAATTTCTACAGTTGTAATTAGGAAACACAGATGTCTAAACCCATTGATCAACTCCCATTCCAGTATCCTTTAGTATTTTTCCACTCAATCATCCTAGACCTAAAACCTTCCAACTTTAGTTTCTGCAGAACTGAGTTCAGTCTCCCTTCCCTATTGCAATAGTCTTCCTTATCTGTATCTGGTGCAAGTTTTCTTTGGCAAATACATACTCATTCACTCTACTTCAAAGATGTTGACAGTTCTATGCAACCTTTCCCTTAATATTACTAGTTGAGAGTTCAATGGATTTGTACTCATTCTTTAAATATGAACAAAGTTATAGGGACTATTAAAGTAAAGGTATTAATTAGAATCAGACATAGTTTTAGTGAAAGCAGAGTGGAGTATTAAAGACATTTGGGTAGGCAGGCAGCAATAGTACAGGCAGTGTTTTCTATGGTTCACCCTCTATGAGTTCTTTCAGTAATGGTGGATGTAAAATAACTGACTTAATATACCCTAATAAAAAAGAAAAGTATGAATAAACATTTTTCTTAATATTTGTGTGCATGGAAGTTTGATGAATATAGGTGGGATGACTAATATTTTAGGAGATACAAAAGAAACAATTGGGACATAACACTACTTATTGACAGTTATCATAAGATGTTTTGTCCAATAACTTAGGGCAGCAGAGAAGGTGGAAGGCAAAGATGTTTCCCTGACCATAATAGAACAGAGTTAAAGATGACTAGTTTCTGTGAAATTTAGTGTTTTTTATTATTATTTACTGAGATAAGGAAACTGGGGAAACAGTGAATTGGGGAGAATGGGAAATAAGATGTTCAGTTTTCAACAGGGCTAGGCAGTCCTTATATTTGTTTTGAGGTCAGTGAAGATACCCCAAATATGGATACAGATATCCATTTACAGATAGCAGTTAAAGTCAACATACTGGATGACATCACCTTGACCCTGAACCCTGTGGAGTGAGTAGAGGGAGAGGAGAAGAGCTGTTATTTTCAGGTTGGTTAGATGAAAGAAATCAGCAAAAGATTGTGGTGGCCCCCAACTAAGGCAGAGGAGAACCAAGAGAAAGTGCCTATTGGAGGGTAATTGAAAAAGAAGAGCTGATCAACCATGTCAAATAAACATAGTATGTCCATTAAGGGGAGAAGCATGACTTGATCATTGGGTTTAGAAACACTGAGGCTATTGAGGTCTTTGGCAAGAACAGTGTTGATGGACTAGGGTGGAGGGAGAGGCAAAAGTTCAATTGGAGTAAGTGCAAGAGAAAATAGAAAGATAATAGTGTTGCTATACATAGAATACAGAAATGGGTTGATAGTTATAAGGTAATATATTCAAAGCAGAGTTGGATGAGAGAAAAAATACCAAGTCTGTATGCTTAGAGCTGAGATTCCTTGTAGAGAAAAATTGATGAGGCAGTAGAGAGAAAATCCATTACTTAGGCGATGTGGTTGAATAGGCCTGTAGAGTATAGGGAGTAATACATGGCATTAGCTAGGAGCCTAGATAATTCATCAAAAGTAATAGGAGGGAAGATAAGTATGGGGATACAGACACAAGTGTTAAGACTGATGTAGTAATTGAAGTTTACAGATCCTAATTTTCTGAATGCTCCTATTTTCTCAGTGAATAAGGATGCAATATCCTCAGATACAAGTAGGGTAAGATAGAGAAAGTTTAAGGTTTGAGGAAAGAGGAGTGATTATGAAGTAGGAGATGGAAGAGAATGAATGGACTCGACAAATAGAACAGGATATCCTGGCAGCACTGAAGCTTGGCTCAAGTTGGCCATGGTGAATTTAACATGAGATCATTCCTCATGGTTTTATATACCCCTCTCTCCCTATGTCTACATTAAGGTACAAGATTGCAGATGGACTTAACTAATTCCAGAGCTAGGCAAAATAATATTCACAAGGGAGAAGGAACTAATGGAGTTGATGGTCTAATTACAATAATTGACTTTGCAATCTACAGTTGGTTAGAAGTGAAGTGAAAAATGTGAGAGGGATGAGCAACAATTACAGAATAATAGTGTCAAAATATGAAAAGTCTGGGTAGGGTGTAAAAGTAAAATTTACACATTTGAGGGAGTGAACAGGAATGATCAGAAGTTGAGATGCCTGAAATTTCGGCCAGAGAAGGGTATACCTTTTGTTAATATTGAAGTTTGGGTTATGAGCACAGATGACTGATGTAAGGTTGAAGGCCAGATTCCTGGAGGAGAAGGCGAGAAACTGAGAAGAGAGGGTCTTGAAAAGATTATCTACATGGATGTGAAACCCATTAAGGGTTTGAATTGCAGTTGTAATGAGGAGAGAGACAGTGAGCCAGGGGTTAATGTCTTCAAGCAATAAAGAGGAACCTGAAGATGACACCACAAAAGGCTTAGAGTAATTTGGCATGATGACATGATATTTAAGTCTGAGGACTTTGAAAGAGGAGGTGAGATAATTTCTAGGAAGAAGCCATAAAGGCACTGAGAGACCTGTTTTGTCTGTATATCACATATGGAAGAGCACAACAGGCAAGATCCTCTAAGAAAAGAGGGATGTTTGGGAAGGAGATAAGAGATTTAACGAATATTGCCGAAGAAATGTTCTGGGTTTCTGAGGGCAGAACTTAAACGTTTCAGATACAAGAATAAAACACAAATGGACTGCAAGTCAGGTTTTATTTGTTTCTAATAGAGGTAGAAACTGAAGCTCTAAGGAATTATTTTCTCAAAATCATAAACTTTGTACAATTTGAGACAGAATTTGAATGTGCACATCACTCTAAAGCTCAGGAACTTTTAAAACAATTTACTATCATAATTCGCACACCAATGCAGTCAGGGAAAGAGTCATTTTCATGTGGGAATTAACTCTGAATATGTTCTCCTATATTCCAAATTTATTCTGCATGACATGCCAAAACTAGAACATGCCTTTACTAATTCTAAGATATTTCTGAAAATTATTTTTTCTGCATAGCTAATATTGAAGATTGGATTATCATTACATATCTGCAACAATATATATATATTGAAAATGGACAGAATGTAATTGGCTGGGCCAAAATTCCAACTCCAGGACTTTACTAGATATGAGGTTTTGATAAGTCAAGTAAATCCATTACACTTAGTAACTATCTCTCTAAATCTGTTTCTATGTTTGTCAAGTTGGGATAACAATATCTGCCTTGTAATTATTTAAAACGGAGTTGAAGAAGGTTTGGAGACACTTTCTTTTTTTTAAAAAAAAATTCTACATTATAATTAAGAGATAATATATTTCATTATTAATGTGAGGACTTTTTCCCCTTATTCTCACAGAGACCAGTAGAGAATGGAGGAAGAAGAGGAGAAAAGGGCTTAAGCAGTACAGTAGAGAAGTAATGCGGTTTTATGAATGAGAGATATATGAATGGGATGTTCTGAATGGGATTTCAGTTGTTTGCATGTCTCTAATATAAAATCATTCAGCTACATTATGCATTCATTAATGTTAGCTAAAAACTCATGCCTTATAATCAGTAGATTGAACTAATTGCTGGAGGAAAGACTAAATCATCATTTCAAAGCCATATATTATTTACAGAAAGCATGCTTAACCTCCGACCTTTCTCTTTCCCATCCTCCATGTCTCTGGTCTGAGAACTGGGCTCTAGCCTTACAGAGTTAACTTCTTTGCATGTCAGAAGTCAGCTTAAGTGCCAGGAGCCAGTCCATCCTTGCTGTTTCAAGGGACCTGGCATATATGGCATACTGTTCTTAATATGTTTGCTCACCTTCTTGGCACTATGTGTTTTAACCAAGGTCTCTGAGAAAGGTTGTTTCCCCAGGTAGGGATTTTCCCCTGAAGTTAGGGAGGGAATAAAACCTCTTAACTAAGTGCCAGGTGGGTAATTAATCACTTTAACTACGAACAATCATGCTTAAGCTACATAATCTTTACTCCCTGGAATGGAGATAAGAAACGCCCTAACCTTTGAAATAGAGATTGATAGGATTGGAATCAACTGGTATAAATACAGATGTAAGGAGACAGAGAGAGAGACAGAACCTAGGCACAGAACCTACACAGAACGTTCTCTAGAGACAGAAGAACTTCGCTGGAGAGAACATGGCAAAAGATCCTGGACAGAAACTGGCCTCAGAACCTAGAGACAGAACCTAGCAAGAGAACATGGCAAAAGATCCTGGACTGAACCTGACTACAGAAATTGGCAAGAGAACCTGACTAGAACCTGGTGACTGAACCTGGCTGGAGAACCTGGACAGAACCTGGCTGGAGAACCTAGCGAGGGAACATGGCTACAGAACCTGGCTGGAGAACCTAGCGAGGGAACATGGCTACAGAACCTGGCTGGAGAACCTGGAGAACCTGGCTGGAGAACCTAGCAAGAGACCATGGACACAGAACCTGGCTCGAGATCCTAAGCAGAACCTCTCTGGAGATCCAGACCAGAACTTGGCTGGAGATCCTGGCTGGAGATCCTGGCTAGGCTGCTGGTCAACTGAACACTGTCTCCGTGTCTTTCCTTCTTCGCCGACTCTGTCTACGCATTTGGGGACCCCTGGACCTGCTGGGGTTGGACCCCAGCACTTAAGAGCAGTGCCCACAAGCTTTATGATGCAAAGGCTAGCCCATACAATAATTTAATTTGATGTTTCCCTAATGAAAAAAAAATATCCATAGAAGTCTAATTTTTTAATTTAATTGAAATGGTGGCTCACATGAATAATGAGATCATATTCCAGAGAAAGGGAAGGGGATGGTTTGTGATGCTCCCATGAATGATAGGGGTCTCAGAAAAGAATATAAGCACTGTTAAAGACAGGCACAGTGGATAATGGCATGGAAGGCTGGGAAGAGGTGGACATTAAATATGGTGGCCATGGGAGCTGTGGCTAATATTTTCTGAGGCTGAACCTATTAGCGAGAAGATCTCTGTGAGGAGCATATGCACAACCCCTTGTCGGAGGATTGGTGGGGATGCAGTTGTGCACAAGCTAAGACTGAGCAGAAACAGTCTATGCAAATGGATGGAAGGTAATCATTGAAGCCACTGGGACTGGATACCAGAATCAGCTCCAATAACCCAGACCAGTGGGCCTTTGGGACACTGCCCAATACCAAGAGATAGAGAGCTCTGAAAGCAGGTACCATTAGAATTAGGAAAACACTGACATGTGGAGTCTAATCCAATTAAACTTGATGTTGAAAAGTATAGACATCTGATATTTCTGGAACCCAAGTGTCAAAAATCAAATCAAATCACGTAACACATTTCATTTGCATATACAAAGTTAAATTCCCATCTTGGTGCAAGATGGGAATATAATGTACAAAAGTCAGTACACCTTAATAGCTTTAAGGTGTAGACCACAGGCCCTAGTGTGAGATTGTCCGCACTAGACTCCTGATATAGAGTTAGTAGCTACCTCAAAGGGATATTGTGAGCATCGAGTGGTACTCTTCATGTCAAATAGCTCATCGTAGTTCTAGGCTCGTAAGAGACACTCAATAAGTATGACCTTGTTCAATAACATAACTCGAAGTGAGTTTGCAAAGTGTGCCAACCACACACGATTTCTCACTACACAGTGCAGAACTAGAATTACCCAAAGTTAGGAAAAGTATAATCTTAGTATCGATGGACCTATAGTTGAAGAAGTGAGAGAACATTGGTCTGAATTTCTCTGGGAGGTAAATCCCTCAGCTGGACTCCTTCCCTGCAAGCACAGTGTTTCTTTGGAAACAGCTGGCAGGGTTGAGCTCAGCCACACAATGGCCATCAGTGAACCACTTTGTTGCTCTGATTTCTATATTCATTTTCTGTCTAAAAAAAGCTCAGCCTTTTCCATAACACAGTTTAGAGACCCGTAACATCTAAACAGAGGTTGTAACAGGAGGTCTTGGTTTTGTAATATTTCAAGAGACAGACAGACACTTCCCTCCTGGTGATAGTTGTCTTCTGGGGCAATTAGTCAGCCAACAGTGGATGACTTTCCACACTAGCATTTCTTTTTGAGCTTTCAGTGTCGGGCATTTAAACATGTTGTATGTGTTAATTAATTTACACTTTCAGAAAAAAATATGTCAAGGGTTTCTAAGTACTAGAAGATGTGCATAAGTGGTTGCTGCATGGCATTAGGCGTTTGCATAACTCCTTATTCTTAGAAATATCAACCCACGCTCCAAATTGGAATCATTGGGGTGAAATGCAAATTAAGAATGGTTAGTGCTTTAATGTTATGAAGCTGCTGAAATCCAGGGTGTATGCCATATAAGGACTACTCATATAGCTACTATTAATATGAACATTACAAGGGATACTGCTTATTCAGATCCCATGCAGAGCTTTTTTTTTTTTTTTTTCCCAAACAATAACTTTGGCTCCTACTTTCATTCTACAATTTTCTCCATTTCGGATGTGAGAGACTTAAAACTCATAGTGCCCAAGCAACTGGCCTCAAGCACAAATGTAATAAAATGGTAGCCATGATCTGAATCCCAAACGTCCAATGCTGATATGCTTCCTGCTAGCCCCACTCCAACTCATTTAATGGGTTTGAATGGATGCTGCTACTAGTGATCGGTGGAACAGTCAGCAACTCAACAGGAAACAGATGGCATGCTCAAATTAGGATAATTTGAGCAAAGTTTTTCTAAAAAGGGACTCTCTATTAAAGTAGGACTTATAGGGTGGCCACAATGAATCTCGCAAAAGCCCTGGGCTCATAATAGAAGAGCTGCTACTATCCCTGCACCTACAGGAACAAGGGCAGTGCACAGTGACTGAAATACAGAGTTGTGTGTTAAAAGGCCACCTTGAGGAAGACAATGACCTTTACTGAAGGCCAAAGGTGACCCCTGCCAAAAGGAAGCCAGGGGCCTAAATGCACGCACCTCAGTTTCTTTTCTGTCTCTGATCTCCCACCAGGGCTCCTCCCTAATTCCAATCCAACCCCAATCACTGAGTCATGGGAGCTCACTGCAACAGAGCAAAGAATGGAAACATTAGACATAAAAGGTAAGAAGATAACAGACACTGGTCATTGTTTACATTGCGCTAAGTGTGGTAGATGAGGGGCTGACTATCTCAAAGTGGCTTGTTTCAGAGTTTCTGATCTCCAGTCTTAGCATTTATTGTTGAAGAGCATTCTTGATTAAATAATATGTTGGTTTTTAAGTAACAAAAATATACTTATAAGAAAAAATAATGTGTGTGTGTGTATATATATATATATATATATATATATATATATATATATACACACACACACACACACACACACACACACACACATATACTTTGTTTTTGGAACTATAGAGCAACTATCTGTTGTAACAATAAGATTTTCTCTCCACTTATGATTCAGCATGGCGCCCTCTCTCTCCATCAACAGCTGTTTACAAGAGTCAAATAATAGTGGCCTGTTGGAGAGCCCCAGAAGCTGTGAGATATAACACAAGGGTTAAAGTCAGGACTGTGTTTGTGAAGGAATCTGGCATGGATGGGAGGAGCAGACACATACAGCTGGGACTGTCACTTTGCCTCAATACAAACCTCTTCTGAAATTATAAATAATTAGAAACCAGCTAATCAAATAATAATAATAGATTCCTCTAACTACACCTTACTTGTGTATGTTCTCATTTGCTGTCTCTCTCAACCACTAAATCATAAGCTTCAAGAGAGTGAGGACCTGTGTGTTTCTTTAAAAGTGACACCTCAGTACCTAGAAGCATGCTTGGCATATCACAAGCATTCCATAAACAGTCGTCACATTGACCAAAGAATGAAAAGCAGTCATTATTTGAACATCTCAGCAGGGGTAGGGTGTATATCTTTGTGCTAATTAAAAATATCTGGGGGGAAACAGATTCCCAAATATTGCATGAGTATTTTAACTAAATAGGTTCACATTACCAAAAAAAGTTTTATTATTCCCGTTTCACAGAGAAATAACCTGAATCTTAGAGAATTTCAGTAGTTCTCACCAGGTCATGATGCTTATACCTGACCTTGGCTTGGTTGAAATCTAAACATGGTTCTGCTAGCTAGAAAATGGTGTGTGATTTCTACTATCTGACTGTGACTGGGTGTGGCAAAGCCTTCCAGGTGAAATGGTTACTGAGCTAGGCCATGAAGTGTGAAAGAACATACTCACTGGCAAGCCAGAGCACCTCTGAGGATGCTGGCGATTACCTCGGGACACCTATAATTGCCTCCTCTGCCCAAGCCAACAGAATGTCTCTGGAAAGCACAGATATCATCATGCAAATTATAAAACAGGTTGGAAATAAGAATAGCATTCTGTCATCTGGCTCCTCATTTAGGATATCAGTATAGTAACAAGGCTAAATGTTGTATCTACCCATTACTCTTTTCTAATTTTTTAAAGTATTCTTTTTTATTTTGCTGTTTACTGGTTGACAATCATATGAGGCGACAGGGTATCTTTAAATTCATTTTCCAATGGGGGCACGGAGGTCCAAGGGAACAAACACTGCACTCTCCATGTCCCCTGCTGGTGACGGCTGTCCAGGAATGCATGCCAGGCTTCCTGGTGTCTAGTCACCATAGTCAGCCTGAGGCTGGGACACTGTGCTCTGCCTTTCAGGGGTTAGAGTCCTCAGTGGACAGCTGTACACCACAGGTGGGCATGATGGGCCCTTGGCGAGGGAGAGCATTGCGGTATATGATCCTAGAACAGAACCCTAGAAGCAGCTGGCAGACAGGATTATGTACTGGTGCAATGCTGGTCACATGACTGCTCTCTCTTCTCCCCTTGAGGGTGGGAGTGGTTTGTGGGTTTTTTTCTCCCTGCAAACCTCAGCCCTAAAAGAGAGCAGAGGGGAGAAACCCCATGGCCTGCACTCAATCTTCAGGCGCATTGCACTGCTACAAAATACCCTACAAATTGAATAAGCTTCTCTTAAACATATGACAGACCATGTTTTGATTAAATCATAATATGCCAAAAATATAAGTAAGAAATGTATATATTTTTAGGTAATTAACAGTTGGAATTAGAGATGAATAGCACCTCCTCCCCCTTACCAGTTGGCTAGTGATTATAACTGGTATTTTTGTCCGAGACAATTTTTATCATCAGTCTTTCTTACAGAAAGTCACAGACACTTCATTTTTTCAGATGCTGTGATTCACCCAATTTCATATATGAATGACAGAAGACTTGAAATCAGAGAAGAAAAACATCACTTCTCAGAGCTTCAGGAATCAAATGGGTTGTATTTTCACAATAATTAATACAATGGATTTAATAAAAGACTTCGCTTTTTCTTGCTATAAAAATTCTCCAGAATGTGTTATTTTTGACAGTTTTCACCTTTCTAGCATGGCCATTTTTTAATTTGCAGTGATGACACTGACCAAGCTAGTCCCCAGTTCTGCACCTGCAAAAGCAGGATCATAGGTTTGTTCTAGGAAGTGACTGTACAGCCTGCTGTTCTCTCCTGCCCGAGACAGACAAGTCAGACAGACCTTTGAATTAGTTTGGGAATTATTACGATAAAAATGTTTGCCCTCAATTAAATGCCAACTTGCCTGCAAAAGAAGGGAGTTCTCCATCAGTCAAAATATCCTCTCAGAAGCTCTCTGCTAGGTACATAATGAATGTCATCATGAATCCTGAGAAACACTTGCCAATTAGGTATGAGTGTCCCCATTTTATAGGGAAGGAAACTGAAGGCATGGGTAGTTAAGCTACTTCTCAATTTCATACAGGTGAGACAAAACAGAGCTAGGCATTAATCCTGGATGGCCTCATTGGACTCAAAAACTATGTTATGTTTTACTTTCTGCTGAAAAATCATTTATATTTTCTACTTTCTCTGGGTTATGTGCTGCAGATGAAAAAGAGAAGACTATAGTATTGACAGTGAAGGGAGAAGGAGCTCTAAGAAGACCTGAACTAAGGGAAGAGCAATTGAAACAGAAAACCTGAGATGGGTCTAATTATTGCACACATTCCTTTAACTCTGCATATGGACTACAGGCTATTTTAGACACTATCCACCATTAACCTGTGAGACATGAATGGGCCCCACATGTGAATTCTAAGTTATCAGGAGCCTGATGACTCACAGATAGGAAACAGGAAAGGAGAAATAAGATGCAAGGAGAATAATATTTGTTTAGCCTTTCCTCAGTTACCTAAGATATGTTTTTCACTTATGTGTCAGGGGTCCATATGAAATTTTCTTAGTATTCTAACATTAAATATCAATAATGAAAACCACAAAATTAGCCCAGATAGCGTGGCTCAGTGGTTGAGCGTTGACATATGAACCAGGAGGTCATGATTCGATTCCTGATCAGGACACATGCCCAGATTTTGGGCTTGATCCCCAGAAAGGGGTGTGCAGGAGGCAACCAAACAATGATTCTCTCCCATCATTTATTTTTCTACCTCCCTCTCCCTCTTCCTTCCTCTCTGAAATCAATAAAGATATATTTTTTTAAAAACCCACAAAATTAATGTTAATTAAAAAGAAATAGATTATAATACATTGTATATAATATGAGCTGTTTAGGTGTCAATTTTAAATTGACCCACAAATAAACCTAAAGGCTGGTACTAGTATTTTATATTATTTTCTCTTATTTTGTACAAATGAGTAATGGAATCATGTGTTATATGTTTTTTTAGACTTCTAAAATTTTTCAGTATCATTATATAATGTTTAATATGGAAAAGTAATTATCTTTACTTAATCCCACATGGTTAAGGAGGTCCTTTGGTTTAGGAAAATATTTCTATGTATTAGTATGGTTTGCAATTATTGTAACTTAATTCATCCCTAAAATTTTACATCTATAACTGCTCTTGGTTCAAACCAAGCCTCCCATGAGCCCAGTTTACTTCAAATTGCACTCTTTAAGGACAGGGCTCACTGCACATGCTTGTTGGCCAATTACAAATTCCCTGGGTTTTCTATTGTAAGTTGCCCCACAAAGTAACTCATTCTCACTGAAAGACCCAGCTCTTTGAGGAGGCCCTCACAATCAGGCTCCAAAAATGGGAGTTAGGCCTACAATGTGATAACTGACAGGATACTCCCTTTTCTCTTAATTAATGCAAGAGGCAATAGTGCAGAGCCCACTTGTGAATGCTGCCACATCTAATATTTTTAATAAGCCCATGTGTGTTTGCATCCTAACACTTTGTAAAAGAGTGTTAATTTGTAAAAATAAATTTAAATTTAAAACTACAATGTCAGGAAAATTTCACCTTGTCTTCTTATAGTCTCCATATACAGACAACAGCCTGGCACAGTTGACCAACCATGGGCTTGAGAGCTGGAGGAAACAGGACTGGAAAGGCAAGTGCATCATGTAGTAACTGGACATCTTAAATTCAGAGTGCTTTAGAAAGAAGACTCTGGGGTCAGTATTAACGCACAAGTAGCTAATTGGAAGGGAGCACAGGGAACATCAGTAAGGACTGGGGGAATGACGAAGAAAAAAGAAGTAAATGGATTAAAAGCGCTTATGGGTACTGGTTACTATTATGAGCAAATAGGGCTCAAGCCTGTAGCAAAACCCTGAAAAATAGTAGAGAATGTAGCTCAGAATTATCCCACCAAAAGAGCAAGAAAGCCAGGCTTTATCCTCTTACTCCCATCAGTCACTGCTGAGGAGCTGGAGAGAGAATGTGGTTAGTGCTTGTAAATGCGCCTGAATAAAGCCTGTTCTCCACTAGTTTTCTGTCTTCATTCAGGGCACAATGTGTGTGGACCCTGTACATTGTTTGGAGGATGAAACCAGGAACATCTCTCCTTTCTCTTCCAATTTGCTCATCTTGCCCCTCTTGAAAATCTAATAATTATGTGAATGAGAGCATTTCGAGTTTTTCCTAAGTAGTGCATAAGTAACAAATCTGTGTTTGCTGTTAATATCATAAAAGATTACTTATAATCATTTAGGAAAGTAAAATTATTACATTATGATTCTCAAAATTATCCCTAATCTTTTTTTTTTTAATATATTTTATTGATTTTTTACAGAGAGGAAGGGAGAGGGATAGAGAGTTAGAAACATCGATGAGAGAGAAACATCGATCAGCTGCCTCCTGCACACTCCCCACTGGGGATGTGCCCACAACCAAGGTACATGCCCTTGACCGGAATCGAACCTGGAACCCTTGAGTCCGCAGGCTGACGCTCTATCCACTGAGCCAAACCGGTTAGGGCCCTAATCTTATCTAGTCATTATTAGTTATTGGAAAACTTGATTTCTTGCTTAGAGATTCACACTTGTGATCTAAAATGAACAAACAAAAATAAAACTGGGAATGCTGATTTAATAGGAGTGTCAGCAAATATAAAGCCCCCCTCCCTTTGAGGTTCCATGAATGACTTGTCTCACAATAACTCAGTATCTTCAATACAGCACTCCCTAAAATTAGCAGCAAGATGAAAGCTTTGAACCTACAGTAGATCATAATTTGCACTCAGTCGTTAAATTATACCTAAGAGCACGGTGGGATCTAATAGTCTAGGAACCTGGGATTTTCAGTCCTATTTTAGGTCTGAGAATATCAAAGTTGATCAACTATTTGTTCAAATAATATTCTATGTCAATTACAAGTATATAAAGGTCAGAAAAATCAAGTTGGTTCAGCTTAGGCAGGCATGGGGACCCATGAGTCTATGTGTAAGTATCTGACACACCCTACCTATTGACCTTTGAGGCACATTTAAAGAATTCTTGAGCCCTAAAATTTCATTAAATGATCCCTAATGAGTACAGGTGGCTGGACTGGCCCACAGCTACCTGTGGGTGAGACCAGGAGTGAAAGTGGGTGTCGTGACTCTTGAATGACATTCTTCCTAGTACTCAGGGTTCAGTGCACATCACTAGCCCTGACATAGTTCTCTGGTGAAAGAGGTCCTATAAATCTTCTTTGTGGGCTTTCACAGTACAAATCACTCTTGGGTAGAACTGCTCCAGTAGGAATTAAAGTCAGGAAATAGCACATTCCCTGACATGACTGTGAAGATGGATTGTTCAAAACGGAGGTGTGCAGACTTAGATACGTGGTCTAACAGTATATAGCTTCCAAACAAAGTATACCATAAAGACAAACTGCCAAGGAACAATCAGAAAAGGGAAAGGACATTGTGTATGGGAAACTGGGAAACTGAGACTTAATAAATAAGTAATGTGAACTATGGTAAAAGGACAAAAGAGATCATTACTGTAGTAGGGTACCTGTTATCAATGCCAATGCTACTAGGAAAAATGACAATTATATAACTACTAGTAGCCTGGTCCACAAAATTCATGTACATTAAAAGGTAATTAATTAGCAGAGGTATTTTAATATTGCTATTTGCCCTTTCTCTATAATAGAAGTGTGAAAGATGAAAGAAAATTAGTAAAATGTATATAAAAATAATATATAAATTTATCCTATCTAATAAAAGAGAAACATGGTAATTGGCATATGGCCGCTACCCTTCCCATTGGCTAATCAGCAAGATATGCAAATTAACTGCCAGCCAAGATGGCGGCCGGCAGCCAGGCAGCTTGAAACTAACATGAGGCTTGCTTGCTTCAGTGACAGAGGAAACCAACGTTCCCCGCCTGCCTTGCCGGCGTCTGAGCCTGCAGTTTAAGAAACATTGTAACAAATATAGAAGCTAAACAAAACCCCAGAAACCTGCTTTCAGCGAGCCAGGATCTCAGAGCTGGAGTTGATACAGAGTTTCGATTATAGAACCGAAACAAACCAGATACCTGCTTTCAGGAGCGGTGGTCTCAGAGCTGGAGCTTCAGAGCTAAAACTGGCCCAGAATAAAAAAGAAAAAAGGAGCGGTTGGGAGCTTCCGTCACCCGCCAGCCTGAAAACAGCCCTCAGCCCCTCACCCAGACTGGCCAGGCACCCCAGTGGGGACCCCCACCCTGATCCAGGACACCCTTCAGGGAAAACCAGCTGGCCCCCACACGTGCACCAGGCCTCTATCCTATATAGTAAAAGGGTAATATGCATCCAGCACCAGGATCAGCGGAGCCACGAGGCCTCCCGGCTCCAGGATCAGCATGACAGGGGGCAGCGCCCAAAGTCCCTGATTGCCCTGCGGCTGTGTGTGACAGGGGGTGGGACCACAACCTCCCTATCAGCCCTGCTCTTTTCATGACAGGGGAAGGCGCCCCAACCCCCTGATCAGCCCTGCTCTGTGCCTGATAGGGGGGAGCTCCCCAACACCCTGATCGGCCCTGCTCTGTGTGTGACAGGGTGCGGCGCCCCAACCCCCTGATGGGCCCTGCTCTGTGCATGAAAGGGGGGAGCTCCCCAACCCCCTGATCAACCCTGCTCTGTGCGTGACAGGGTACGGAGCCCCAACTCCCCTGATCGACCCTGCTCTGTGCGTGACAGGGGGCAGCGCTCCAACCCCCTGATTGGCCCTGCTCTGTGCGTGACAGGGGCGGCGCCCCAACTCCGCAATCGGCCCTGCTCTGAGCCTGACCAGGGGCTGCACCTAGGGATTGGGCCTGCCCTCTGCCACCCAGGAGCAGGCCTAAGCCAGCAGGTCGTTATCTCCTGAGGGGTCCCAGACTGCAAGAGGGCACAGGCTGGGCTGAGGGACCCCTTCTTCCCCCCGAGTGCACAAATTTTTGTGCACCGGGCCTCTAGTTAATAAATAAACAGTAACAAAAGGATATAATAACAACAGAGGCATGATATAAAAACGACAAAAACATGACATGAAAATAACAAAAACATTATATAAAAACAACAGTGATGCAAACAATGATTGATAAAGTGATTAAACTTATTCTAATATCTACCTGTACACCACATTAAGAGTGAAAACACTTTCAGAGTGCTTGACTAATTTCCCTTGTGATGAAGTATTTAGAACTTTAACTGTAACGTCACATGCTCTTCAAACTCAAGAGAAAGCAACATATAACTGACCATGTGTGAAAACGGGTTCAGGTAGGAATATGCCTACTCTGTCTAGAGTTTGTCCTTGTGATTTATTAATAGTCATCACAAATGCTGGCATCATGGGAAGCTGTCATCGAATCAATTTAAATGGGAGGCCAGTGTCAGATGGGGACAACTTAATTCTTGGAATCAGAACAACCTCTCCCTCTGCAGATCCTGTTAATACTTCAGCTTCGATAATGTTAGGTCGTAATCTCTTGGTAATAAATCTGGTACCATTACAAAGACCCAATTTACTATTGAGATTTCTCAATAGCATGATGATTGTACCCACTTTCAATTTTAATTTATGACATGGCATTCCCGAAGGAGTAATACTATTAAGAAATTCGATGGGAAAATTTTCCTTTTCAGCATCATCTGTGGAATCAATGGAATCATCACTCAAATATGTGTGAAAATCTCCATCGAGTATATCTAAAATTTCTTCATTTAATTTTTGAACATGCACATTTTTTGGACAAAGAATTGCACGTTTAGATATATTTTTAATATTATCTATAGATATAGTATTTCCAAAGGTAGCTTCAATAATAGATTACACATCATTTCACAGGGGATTTCAATAATATCCATTCCTAAGTGAAAACTGCTATCAAGTTTGCCATCTCCAAGTTTTACTAACCATCCACTATAAGCAGAATCCTCTGATCTCATATTTGTTGTAAGAGACAACTTTTTGAAACATCCCCAAACATTGCAGTACTTTAAACTCGTTTGTACTATGGCAGATCACATAGCATGCAGTACAATACTGAGACATTGTTGAAAATCTCCTCCAAGAAGGAGAACTTTCCTACCAAATACAACATTCAAATTTCTCTTAGTAATCTGTCTATGTTGTTTATAGCATGACTGGATGCCATGGTGCATTCATTAATAATGAGAAGTTGGGCCTTTTTAATAGTTTTAGCAACTTCACTCTTTATATTGAGTCTAGAAATTGAGGTTTCATTTAATGGAATCGGTAATTTATATTGGGAATGAAAGGTGCTTCCACCAAGAAGTAAATTTGCAGCAATTCCTGTAGATGCTGTGGGTAAAACAGTACCACCACAGCCTCTAATATAATGTATTAAAACTTTATACAGATATGAGGTGAATAGGATTCCTAGCTGGCAGGCCCCTGACAGCAAGCTGGCCACCTGTGGATTCCTTGAGAAATGGGGCTCCATCCTCCCTCCTTTCAGGGTCTGGTTTGAAGGCCGGACTCACTGCTTCCACACTCAGCTCCGAGGGTGGGTTCCTGCCTGAAACCTCTCCCTGAGGGCGGGTTCCTGCCTGAAATCTCGCCCTCCAGGAAACAGCTGGGGGAGGGCAAAGCCATTTCCAAGATGACCCCTGCAGGACTGACTTCCTTCCACTTGGTCACACTTCTGGACGTGATGTTACACCCAGGGTTTTTATATAAGTAGATTCTATTAATTATGATTTCAACAATATTTATTGAGTTTGATGATATACTCCTTAATTCTAAAAAACGAAGTATAAGATATTTTTTGCGTGTCCTAAAATTATTGGAAGGAGACTGATTTAGGCAGACAGAATGACATTGGATAAACAGTGTAAAACTTTTCATATTATTTTTCCTTCTGCTGAATGGCAGCTTCACCTGTATTTCAATAAAGTCCTGATTAAGTGACATTGTTTTGTCAATAGGAGGTGCAGTGCTTTTGTGTTAGCCAGAGGTCATCAAGATTCAATACTCTTTTGTTGGTGGGTTGATCACTTTTGATTTCTCATTAGTTTTGTATAACTTAGTTCCCTGCAATTACATGGAAAACATAAAACTTTGATTTTTAAAATATTTTTAAATCTAAAGACCTCTAGCTGTTATCAATATTCAATATACTTTAGCACTACCAACTGTTTCCTAAATCTGTTTAAAGTTTTAATTTAACTCATTTGATGTGATTTTACATCATTTCCATAGATTTGCCTACAGTAGAGAAATGTAGATATTCTGATTATTAAGTATTTTTTAATTTCCACAATAAGTCAATTTGTTGACTCTTACTTTTATTATTTAATTAAATTGATATTTGTTTTCCTAATTTTTATCAAGCCTTGACTATGTTTCAAGCACTGAAAATATAGTGATAACTAAGATGAACAGGTAACTACATTTATGGACATTACTTTGAATCAAGTCAATTATTTTTGTTTTGTTTTATTACTAATGTTAGACTTTTAATTTATATGAAGTCTATTTTGTGTCAACTGCCTTGCTAACTCTAATTATTCTAGCATCCTTACAAATTTGGTATTATTACACCTACTTTACTGGTATGGAAACTGTAGGCTCAGATAAGATAAATGATGTGTATATAATAAAACTGCCAAATTAATGACTTAGCTATATATGGAACCTAAGTCTTTTTGGCTGACTGAAAAATACTGTACCTATCATATCACACTAATCTTAGCGGTTTCCAAGGGAGGAAAATTATGGCTAGATATTTCTCAGACTGAAATAGGTAACTGCAGCTTAGCTTGAGAATAAAAATACTTACAGATCACTACTGTAGTTCAAAGTTCTGCCATTGTATTAATGAGAGTATTCCTCCATTTTAAATTTATGTAGCATAACTTTAGAAAGTAAAACTGACCTTTTTGTGGACACCTCTTGGATTGTATGCCCCACCTCCCCAACCGTGCCCTGTCCTCACATGAATGCAGCATAACCTCACCACCCCCACCATATTGGATTGGATTCATCCAGAGCTGCTATGGAAGTACTTATCTAACTGTTTCATTTCAATCTCACAGAAGTAATGTGAGAGTTATATATTAGCATCCCATCTACTAGATAAAGAATCAGAGACTTGGCACAGCATGCCTGAGATCACATGGCTTTATCCTTTCTAGAAATGATGGATATAGAGTAAAATCACTGGCACTTATCCTCTGATCCAAAGGAAGTAAAATCCTTTCTCTATTGATCAGTTTTCCCTGAGTCTTAAATTTCTTATGTACGTCTTTCAACATGTTAGCTTCCACCTATCTCAATGATTTTATTTAGATCAGGCATCCTTCTCTTGACCATTAAGCTAGGGGTAGTCCCTGTCTACTCAGCTTCCATGTCTACTTGTGACCCCCTGCTCCAATATTTTTAAATTGTTCTATGGATCTTTTTCAAATGATGCTCTTATTCCAGACAGTTGAGCTATTGAACTTTAGGAACTAAAAATCCTTATAGATCTTTTTTATTTTCAGTGCTTGACACAATGTGTAGCATATTGATTGTACTGAATAAATGTTTTTACATAAATTATATGATGAATCTTTAATTCCCAAATAGTTATATTCACAATTTTACAGTACTCAATCCTATTTTCTTATATGATCCTATGTCAAGATATAACTGGAAATCCCTCCAGACAAATAATGGTCATTTAAAGAAAGATGGATTAAAGGAAGAAAAATTCCTATGGATACTAAATTATATTTTCACTTGTCTCAGAGAAGGGAATGAGTTAAAAGCCATTAAGACAGACCGCTTCCTAAATGAATAAATTTATCAGTGGGGTATTATCCTTCCACTTAACAAATGAAAATAATTGAGACTTTGCAAGTTGAATAATTCCAAGCTCCCCACAAGCCAGTGAGTGAGAAACTGCAACTCCTGCCCTGTCCATTTCCCACTACTTCGTGTTAATGGCCAGGTCTGAATAAAATTTAAATGTCATATCTCCTTCATGACTCATAAAATGCACAGTTTCATGATAGACTGATTTATTGTGTGTGGCCACAGTAGAGTCTATATCATAATAGACTATAAAAAATGCCACCATTAAAAATGACCATATGTTCTCATTTCACAGATGAGGAAATGGAAAGAGACAGGAAATGACTGCCAATTGATCACAAATAGAATTTACTGAATTCAGTTCTGATTATATCACTCTCCTCTCTAATATTATTCAATGATTTTTCATTGAACTTCAAATGAGATATAAACTCCTCACCATGACTTATGAGACCCTTTGAGATTCTTTTCTGTATTATTTTTTTGTGAAACATATATTTTATTATTATTTAAGGTAGCCTGCTACAACAATTAATTTTCCTAGACTAAGGTTTGAAACCTTAGTAATTCTGATTCAACTTATTTCCCTATTTCTCTTCCCACACACATAGTTCTTGAAAATACCTATTTATATTTCAGAGTTCATCTTAAAAGCCCTTCCCAGGTCAAAGAAGATCACTTGCCTGGGTTATCTATATATATATATATAAAAGGCTAAGTGTCCATCCTTCCCTCCAACCAGTAGCTATGATGAGCAATGACCACCAGTGGGCAAACGCTCAATTCAGGAGCTCACATGATGCGCACTGGACATTTAAAAATAAACGATATCATGGACCTGGCACTGACAAACCAACACTCGGCTTCCTCCAAATGGGACACAGGTCCTACCACCATCCTGGAGCGACAGTCCACCAAGTTGCAGCCAATGTTGTGAGATTCCATGGCACAAAATGTGGTCCACAGCCCAGCCCAGCCTAGAAATGGTCGCTGTGGGCCCTGGGTAATGATGTCACATAGCAATGCCAGGTTTCCTCTCCCTAACAACTAGCCTCCTTGGAGTTTCTTCAACCCAGGAACACCACTTGTTTTATAGCCAGGTGCAGACATTTTACAGTTCAACCAAATGTCTGTGAAGCATTTTCCCTGTGCCTCATCTCATTTGACCCTCACAGAAGTCCTGGAGTAGGTAGTAGGAGACTCAGTTGAATCCTATTTTCTTTTCATTAGCGAGACAACAGAGATTTAGAAAGCTTAGAAACTTGACCCAATTGAAAAGAAGTAAGAAATGGTTGACCTTGAAAATGACTTCAGGTTTTCTCACTGTGTAGAATATAGTCAAACACTGCTGCAGTTAAATAAAGGGTGTCCCAAAATTCATGCAAGAAGTAATTTTGATAGGAAACACAGGTTTATAAATAAAAATTATAAATTTTTATTGATTAATAAAGTATACAGTATAGGGTTATGTATGGAATAGCATACATAAAAACTGGGTTATCATGTCGTGATAGGTAGCACCATTAACTTTTATTGCCTGAGCAGCCGCATTTTCAAAAAAGAATGGTCTGATGATGCCTCCAGCCCAAAATCCACACCAAACAGTGACACGTTGTGGATGCATTTGTTTCTCCACAATCACTTGTGGATTTTCTGAACCCCAATTATGACAATTTTGTCGATTAACCAATCCATAAAGATGAAAATGAGCCTCATCGAAATTCAGCCACATTTATGCAAAACGGTCATGGAAAATTTCAACAAAAGAGTGCGCATATGCCAACAAAGCCATGGAGGCCATTTACCCAATATGCTATTCCATACACAACCCTATACTGTATACTTTATGAATCAATAAAAAATTTACAATTTTTAATTATAAATCTGTGTTTTATATCAAAATTACCTCTTGCGTGAATTTTGGGACACACTTTATTTTACCCTTTGTTCTCCCTTTGTGATCTACAATAATAATCTGCTTTGTGTTGATATTTACTGCTGTGTTGCTGACAATTACCTGAAAGAGAAGTTGGGGTGCTTCACTGGGCTGGAAAATGTTTAGCTAAATCAAAGAGCATGTCTAATCAAGCAAGTTTATCTATACATATATAAAAGGCTAACTTGACTTGTGCATGCATGATACATATAAAGCTCTGGCTGGTGCCAATTTCATGCATGCATTTTGATCTGTCATTGTCGATCATGAATATGGTTGATACTTCTATTATAGAGAAAGGGAAAATAGTGATATTAAACTATTTATTCTAATTAATTTCCTTTCAATGTGCACAAATCCCTGCACTGGGATACTAGTTTTCTAATATCACCTATACTGATTTTTTGCACTCCTCCAATAAAAATGTGATAATTATATTTTCAAATTCTATTCAAAGTTTATATTCCCTTCTAAACCATAAACTCTATACCCAGATAGATTATAACAAAATATTTTGAGTTAATGAATATTAAATTGAGATTATCTACATTATATTTTACATCAAAGACTTTTCTTCAGCTACTTATTGCTATGTTTCCACCTTCATTTGATTAATGCTGAAAAGTTTGAGCACTTTACAATATTTGTGAACCTAGAAATGCTACACAGGTAATTTATGTTTAAAATATTAAAATAATAATTTACATAAAAGTATTTAGTGATGGCTAAATAAAATCAATGTCTTATGCATTATAGTGTATGTCATTAAAATAACAAAGACACTCAACTTATAATATTGCACTAGCTTTATAATGATGGATATGTGAAATACAATAAAAATAAACACAGAGACATATGCAAATGGCCAGTTTAACAGTTAAATTGCATAGATGAGGAAAATCCAAGCTCCAATATGGTTCATATCTTTGTAAGGTGATCTCAAGTGAGCCTAATGGTCAGTCAGACTAACTGTTCTCCTTCTCCTATGTTTTTATCTCCCTTCTTTGGGTTTACTGAGAACAATGAACACCTCTAAGTCAAACCTATATTTTCCTTCTAATGAGAATGTCCATTTTATCATTCTAATTTCCCTAGCTATCAAATAGAAATCACAATATGTCCTTTTCCATCCAGCCTTTCATGCACAAGACAGCAGCCTTATGCCTAGCAGATCACTGACATAAGATATTATGTGTTAACCTTCACTTTCAGAATATTACAACCAGAGAACATTGTCAGTTGCTGATGAACATCTATTTGAAATCATTTAATCTGCCTAATAATTTCACTTTGCACGACTCTGACATCTCAGGTCTCAGACCAGAAGCATTTTTTAATTTCGAAAGACAAGGTAAAAATGAGTTATTTTCAAATTCCAACATTGTTTACTCAAATACATGTTCTCTGATAATTCTAGTCTCTTTTTACAACCACAGTCTTTCCTTAAAGCAAAAAGCTCCTCCTTGACTTTGAAACCTTCCCCTTGAAACCCATATTCAGTTCTTTCTCTCTCAGGTGTCTGCAGAAGAACACTGTTTGCCACTTACAGTGGTGCGGGGCATGGCCTCATAGGTCTCTACAGGTAATACATTCACTTAAACAACATGCTCTAAACATTTAATAATACTATAATGTTGACCACCTCTCCTTGAAATACAGAAGTGCCTGATCCCTGCATGTTATATGATAAGATAAGTTATTAAAAAGAGAAAGCCTGATGAAAGTCTAATCAATACAGTTAAGAAACAATTAGAAACAACTCAGTTAAAAAATGGTCAAATGACCTGAATAGATACGTCTCCAAAGAGGACATATAGTGGCCAATAGACATAAGAAAAGATACTCAACATCACTAATTATCAGAGAAATTAAAATTAAAACCACAATTAGATATCTGAGGAAACATGAAACACTAATTCAGAAGAATATATGCAACTCTATGTTCATTGCAGTATTATTTATAGTAGCCAATATTTGGAAGCAGCCCAAGTGTTCATCAGTAGATAAGTGGATAAAAAAAAAGCTGTGGAACATTTACACAATGGAATATTACTCGGCTGTAAAAAAGAAGAAAACCTTATCTTTTGTGATAGCATATATGGACCTAGTGAAATAAGCCAGTCAGAGAAAGACAAATGCAAAATGATTTCATTTCTATGTGGAATCTAATAAAAAAAATAAACACAATAGAAACAGATTCATAGATACAGAGTATAGACTGATAGCTGTCAGAGGGAAGGGGATTTGGGCTGGGTGAAAAAGATGAAGGGATTCAGCAAAAACAACAGCAAACAAACCTCATTGACACAGACAATAGTATGTTGCTTACTTAAGGGAAAGGGGGCAGAGAGAGGTAGAAGAGAGTAAAGGGAAGATAAATGGTGATGGAAGTGGGGAACACACAATACAATACGCAGATGATGCATTATAGAAACCTATATAATTTTATTAACCAATGTCATGCCAATAAATTCAATAAACATTTTTATAAAATCTTATTGTTATCCAAATTACATTTGTTTTGTGTGTGCAATATGCAAGTGTGAGTTTATTTGTGTGTGTGTATTTTTGTGTGTGTGAATTGTGGAGTGTTTATATATGTATGCATTTCTTTTAATGACACCCTTACTATCAACATCATCCTTTCTGAAAAGTAAAAACAAATGTTCTTAGCACATGTAATGTTTATGTGTCCCATTTAATCCTCCCAATAATCCTGTGAAATATTTTCACAGTATGAGATGAAGGAATGGTGGTTTAGAGAGATTAATAAAGAACCCCAGCTAACATGTCAAATGGGTGATTAAATTTAAAATTGAAAGCAGGATTATAGAAAGGGAAAATCTGTATTGTTTACAATCATCTCTACCCCATGTATAGACTTTCATATTCTCTTTCTCTGACATTAATCCAATCAATTCAACAAAAGCCCTAGAGCTCTATGGAGAATTTCCCAAAGAATAATGCATTGATTTTCTAAATTTAGAAAGAGCTGCTACCAGACTATATGTAGAAAAACCCAAATGGAGAGGTATATCTTACTATTGAAAGGTGAATGTTTCTAAAACAGATGTTTCCTGGTTATAAAGTGAGAAAACTAAATTATGTATTGAATAAGCAAGCCCTAATATCATTAACTAGTTTTATACACTGTTCTCTACAATGAATCACCTTTGGAAGCTTACAAATATCCCAAAGCTCAAGCCAAGACTTTGCAAAGAAAGAGTTACAGAAATCTTGATGCTATCAATAATAAAAATAATTTCAGTGATAATGCACAAAAACAAGGAAGAAAAAAAAGGAAAAGCAAAATTTTGTGTTAAAGAGTCTGACTTTTCTTCTTGACTCTCATGAAATTAAAGAAAAAATGTGGCTAGATCTCCCTCTACCATGTATCATATGTAGCTGCTATAGATGATTGGGAGTGATGAAGAAAGCAATAAATAGCTCTCAGAAGAGATGATAACAATTGGTAATGACTTTCAGAATCAGAGTTAATAGATTTTATAATAAAAGTGTTATGCTTAACAATGGACACATTTTAATGTATATGAAAAGTCTATTAGAAACTATTTGGGGGGATATTCTTGAAAAACAGTGCACCCTTTCAAGTTAAATTAGTCAGCTTAATTTTAGAATATAGGAAAACAGGTAATTCTAAAATTAGGCCAATGGGGGATTTGAAATTTATTATGCAACTCTTATTTATCTTATGAAGACATCAGAACTTCCTCAGTGAAGCATGCATACAACTTCCCAAAAATACAGAGTGATCCTTCTTACCTTACTCTGTCTCTGATCACAATGAGTTTATTTTTTCCATATATCACCTTAACATTCACGATTGCATTCATCTACATATTTATTGAGTGCTTATTGTATCACAACTTCTGTTTTTATTGTAGGGTTATACTTGCAAGCAAGTTTTAAAAACTATCCCTGCTGAATCTAGTGAGGGAAACAATAATAAACAAATAAATACGAAAAAATTACTGTAGATCAGTGATGTTCAACCGATGTGCCGCGAGAATTTTTGAAAATGTGTAATACCGGACTATTTAATCAGGGGCACTGACCTCTTTTCCCTTAGATTACCAAATAAAAAAATGACAACAGGTAACACAACAATAGCCATCCAGTGTGATGAATCAAAATTATACCTATTTTTTGTCAGATCAGCAACAGTTATAATATATTTTTTGGTGTGCCCCAGAATGTTAGTAATTAGTCTACCGTATGTGTGCCATGAGATGAAAAAGGTTGAAAATCGCTGCTTTAGGTGTTCAAAAGTGCTGTGAAGAAGCTGGCCCAGGGTGAATCAATACCAGGCAATTGGGAGAGAGGTGTCATTTAGATAAAGTAGTCAGAGAAGATGCCAGTGAGAAGGTGACATTGGTGTAGGGGCATGAATGACAGGAAGGAGCCATCTGATGAACTGGGTCGAGAGTGCTTCAGAAAGAGAGTGACAGAGCCTCAAAATAGTCAATTGAAAAAGAACAGGCTCTCAGAACAGAAGGAAAGCTATTATGGCTGGAAGCGACTGAGCGTGAAAGGTTAGGTTTGAGGGTAAATCAGGGGTTAGATCCCATAGAGGCATAACATGCTTATTTACTTCTGTTT
This sequence comes from Myotis nattereri, assembly GCF_964212035.1. Taxonomy (NCBI): domain Eukaryota; kingdom Metazoa; phylum Chordata; class Mammalia; order Chiroptera; family Vespertilionidae; genus Myotis; species Myotis nattereri. The sequence goes on from NC_138090.1 coordinate 10,676,590, forward strand.
AAATGACCCTGAGTTTTCTGGATTCTAATCATCCACATTTCCTTCTGTGGGTCTCAAAAAGAAAGCATTTCATAGTGAACTGAGCCATCAGTATTCGCTTGGATTAAGTCCTAGCATGAAACTGCCTAGTATTGTCAGGAGCATATCTGTATGCATCCTTTTCACATGAGCATCTGCCAGGTGAAAATGTGCCAGGTACCATGCCGATTTGAAAACAGTATGGGGAAATGGAAATAAACTGAGATGGAAGTGAGAGTCACACATCATAACCCCTCTCTTCCACTAATTGTCTACCTTCTTTTCTCCCAAGTTTCCGCATCTGTAAAGTGGGGATAAGGTGGTGTATCTGGCTGAAAACATCATTGTTCAATTATATTAAAGACCCTGAATAATAATAGGCTGAGCCCTGGGCAGCAGAATTGGATAAAGGAGACTGTAGGAAAGGGAAGAGCCAGTAGGGAAATAATAGGTAGGTCCGGACTGGGATAGCAGGAGTACGCTCAGAATGTGTAGCCACCTCAAAAGAGCAATCAGAGGGAACATTGTTATGCCTGTGTTAGGATGAAGTGTAAGCATGCCCGGTGGCTACCTGTGGTTTTGGTTGGTTGGTCTTTCTGTTGATTTTTATTTGTTTATTAATGTAAAGAGGTCATTCTATATTATAACTCAGTATCGTATCTGACACAAAACACGCATTCAATGAAAAAATGTGTGTTAGATGAACGAACAAATACAAATGAACAAACTGATGTGTACACCTATGAAGACAGGCAGCAGAGCCTTAGCCCTTGATGGAATCCACCCTTTCAGACCTTGCTGTGCTCAGGTATGCAGTGGAAACTGAGGGAGCCAGAGTCATCCTAGAGTCTAGGACTTAGAAGGCTCTTCCACAATATCTGTTTGGCAGGGTCTTTGGTGAAAACTAACAGCTATCTAAGAAACTAGTGAATTTGCTGTCTGAACACAGCTCAGAAAAATGAAGTTCTCTTAAGTTAGAATTTTTAATAGTAGGTTCCTGGATCACCTGCTTCAAAACTACCTTGGGAGGGTCCAGAGACATGGAAGCATGGCACAGACTGACAGATGGCATAAAGGGGGTATGGGTGGGGTGGGAAGAGATAAACCGAATAAATATATGCATATTTGTATAGCCTATGGACACAGACAATAGTGGGATGATGGCCTGGGGTGGAGTGGGAGCCAGGTGGAGGGGGCAAAAGAGGAAAAACCTAGAAGTCTTCTTTATAACTATACAAATTTTTGTGCACTCGGAGGGAATGGGGTGTCCCTCAGCCCGGCCTCTGCCCTCTCACAGTCTAGGACCCCTCAGGGGAAGACCACCTGCTGGCTTAGGCCCGCTCCCCAGGGGATTGGGCCTAATGGCAATCAGACATCCCTCTGGCAGCCCAGCAGCCCTCGGGGGATGTCCACTTGCAAGCAGGGAGCAGGCCTAAGCTGCAGTCGGACATCCTTAGCGCTGCTCCGGAGGCAGGAGAGGCTCCCACCACCACCGCTGTACTGGCAGCCATCAGCCTGGCTTGTGGCTGAGCAGAGCTCCCCAATGTGGGAGCAACTGACCACCAGAGGGCAGCTCCTGCATTGAGCGTCTGCCCCCTGGTGGTCAGTGTGTGTCATAGTGACCTGTCATTCCCAGTCTTTCTGTTTTTAGGGTCACTTGCATATTACCTTTTTACTATATAGGATAGAGGCCTGGTGCACGGGTGGGGTGTCCCAGATCAGGGTGGGGGTCCCGCTGGTGTGCACGGCCAGCCTGGATGAGGGGCTGATGGCTGTTTTCAGGCTGGCTGGGACTGAAGCTCCCAGCCTCTCCTTTCTTTCTTTTCTTTTTTTTCCCTGGGATTTATTTACCTTCTATAATTGAAACATTGTTGCCGTCACTGGAGCTCCCAGCTCTGAGGCCGCGGCCGGATGAAAGCAGATATCTGGGGTTTGCTTAGCTTCTATAATTGAAACATTGTTGCTTTCGGGCTCAGAGCCAGGCCGGGGCAGGAGGGGAACCTTGGCTTCCTCCATCACTGGAGCAAGCAAGTCTCATGTTCGCTTCAGCTGCATGGCTGCCGGCGCCATCTTTGTTGGCAATTAATTTGCATATCACCCTGATTAGCCAATGGGAAGTGTAGTGGAGGTACGGTTAATTACCCTTTTTGTCTTTTATTAGATAGTATTGGCATTCAAAGCTGTGCATATTTATAAATGTGACATTAATGATTTATAATAAGGTTATTATAAATGTCCAATATTCATTATTTCCTCTGAGTATCCCCATTTTGCAAAGGTAAAAAATGAGAGGTAATCAGGATGGGCCACCAAGATACAATCTAAGAAAAATGAGGGTGCTTTATATCTTCTAATTTGCCGTGCTTATGTGCAACCAAGTTTAATAAGAAAAATGATCATTCTAGATCAGTGATGGTGAACCTATGACACCTCTGACACGCGAACTCATTTTTTTGGTCGATTTTTCTTTGTTAAATGGCATTTAAATATATAAAATAAATATCAAAAATATAAATCTTTGTTTTTCTATGGTTGCAAATATCAAAAATTTTCTATATGTGAAACGGCACCAGAGTTAAGTTAGGGTTTTTCAAAATGCTGACACACTGAGCTCAAAAGGTTCGCCATCACTGTTCCAGATGTTAGTAATTGCTTACGGTATTTCCCATAGGACTAACATCAGGTGCCTTGGTATGGGTGGCCTTATACATGACATATGGATGTTTTTATACTCAACTGTCATTTTTAAAAAAAATCTATTTTTATAAAGTCCCCTGAAATTGAAGCTAAGACAATACAGTATTTCAACTTTATTTGCAGGAGTTATCTACTGCCAGATTTGGTCGGCTGTCTATAATTTCTCACTTAAGAGGGTAATTTATTCATGACACTAATTGATGATGATATGATTATTAAAGCTACAGGGTGTGCCATTCCTTTCAGTTTCTGTCTCATTTTACCCTTAGCAGGGATCTGTTTCTTCTGAAGCTTTGTGCCAGGATAATTATGTGGCCATATGTAAATCACCCCATCCCACCTTTCTGATTTTTGAATGAAAACCAGGGATAGAATTACCATAGATTCATAACCATTTTATACACATCATAAAAGGGTTTTCAGAATTTAATATGAACTACAAGGTGAAGATGAATTAGAAATAATAGTTTTAGGACATGTTATCAGAAATTAACTTTAATGATAAATTTGGAGGGTTTTAGGCTTAAGCCAAATGAAAGCTGCAGTATTGTGAATTTATTATCTTTACTAACTTCTTATTAAGACACTCTGTGACTTGTCCTTTATGACAAGATACTTGAAAGGTTGATTTGTATGAGTCATAGTCATAATTATTAGGTGGTATAAAAAGAGAATAGAGTTTAGAACTTCTTTTTAAATAGTTTTAAGATCTTAAAATACTACCATGAACTCTTGCACTATTGAATCTAAAATAGGGTCTCTTAAGTGTGTGACTTTAAACATCAAACTAAACTTCCAAGGGGTAGAAAAATGAAACTTCAATTGACAAATTTGACTCCCTTTTTATAATATATACCAAAGGCTTGGTGCACACAAATTTGTGCACTCCAGGGGACTGGGGGTTCCACAGCCTGGCCTGTGCCCTCTTGCAGTATGGCACCCCTCGGGAATGTCCACTTGTCAGCGGGGAGCAGGCCTAAGCTGCAGTAGGACATCCTTAGTGCTGCTGAGGAGGCAGGAGAGGCCCCACCACCACCGCTGTGCTGGCAGCCCTCAGCCTGGCTTGTGGCTGAACAGAGCTCCCCCTGTGGGAGCGCACTGACCACCAGGGGGCAGCTCCTGCATTGAGCGTCTGCCCCCTGGTGGTCAGTGTGTGTAATAGTGACCAGTCATTCCCAGTCATTCTGCTGTTAAGGTCAATTTGCATATTACCCTTTTATTATATAGGATAGAGGCCTGGTGCATGGGTGGGGGCCGGCTGGTTTGCCCTGAAGGGTGTCCTGGATCAGGGAGGGGGTGCGGCTGGGGTGCCTGTCCATCCTGGGTGAGGAGTTGAGGGCTGTTTGCAGGGTGGTCACACCCCCTTCAGGGTGGGGTTCCCCACTGGGGTGCCTGGCCAGCCTGGGTAAGAGGCTGATGGCCATTTTCAGGCTGGCCATGCCCGCGGGCTGGAAGCAAGTATCTGGGATTTATTTAACTTCTATAATTGTTGCCTTGGTCTGGTTCGAAGCCTGTCTTGCCCCTGGCAACCCAGGTTCTCAGCCCCTCCTTGAGTGGAGGCCACACCGGCTGGAAGCAGGTATCTGGGGTTTATTTATCTTGTATAATTGAAACTTTGTAGCTTTGAGCAGAGCTCAGGGCCTGCAGGCCAGTCGAGAAGCTTGGCTTTCTCCATTGCCGGGGCAACTCAAGCCTCCTGCTCGCTCCAGCTCCATGGCCGCTGCCATCTTTGTGATGGAGTGATGGTTAATTTGCATATTACTCTTTTATTAGATAGGCTTTGATGATCGCCCTTCTGTACAATGCAGGAACTCTGGAAAATAAATTGCATTCTTTTTTTAAAAATATATTTCTTTATTGATTTCAGAGAGAAAGGGAGAAGGAGAGAGAGATAGAAACATCAATGATGAGAGAGAATCTTCGATCAGCTGCCTCCTGCACACCCCCCACTGGGGATCGAGCCCACAACCCAGGCATGTGCCCTTGGCCAGAATCGAACCTGGGACCCTTCAGTCTGCAGGCTGACGCTCTATCCACTGAGCCAAGCCGGCCAGGGCTAAATTGCATTCTTTCACAATCACAGCATAATTTTGATTTTCAGCGGGAATGGCCACCCAAAGTAGCACCACAATGAAAATGCGGCTTTCTGGGGAGTGGCTAACTATGGGCATTGCCTTTCTTTATATTGTTCAGATCTAAAATCTAAGTATAACTGTTATCTATTCCTCACTCCAATATCTAATCAATATCTGGATCATGTTTCACACCAGGTACAGAAGAGGTTACCTTTTTACCACCTTCACAGCTACATCCTGGTGCAATCTACCCTAGTCTCTTGGCTGGAATATTTCATATCCTAATTGGTTTCCCTGGTTCCACCTTTACCATCTTATACCATATGCTTCATTCAGCAGCCAGGGTGAGCACCTCTGAATATGAATCTGATCATGTTCCTTACTTGCCCAGAAGACTTCAATGGCTTTTCATGTCACTCAAAATAAAATTTACATTATCTACACAGCCTACCAAATCAAGTATAATATAGTTCCTAGATACCATTCTGACCATATCCCCTGGAACTTTCCTGATCTCCCACTCACCTCCTGCCATGCTCGTTGTATTTCTGCTTCTAAACTTGTGAAGGTCATACCCACATCAAGGTCTTTGTGGACATGACCCTGATATCTTTGAAAGTGTCCCTCCCTCCAATCAGATAACCAGTGGATGAAGTCTTCTTCAAAGGGCTGTTTAGATCCTTCTTTCCTTCACTTTACCTTCATAGCATCTATCAGGACATGGCATATGCACTTAAAGTATTTCTCCCTCAAGACTATATAAGCTCAATACAGGAGCTTACCCCTTTAAGACCAGAGGAGTGGTTATCCTTCATGCATGTGGATTTAGTGAGTGGCTGAATATGTGAATGAATAAAATTGATAGGTTATATAGACATTTAAAACAGTAACATGAATTATTTTTTCAACCCACCAGACTTCCACATAATTGTGAATGTACTCGACTTGATTAATTTATTTGTTAAATATCCTTTTACCCAAAATGTCCACCTATATGTGCTAACAGCTAAACGTTTTTGAAATATCCAATGTCTCCTCCAAATATAAATACAATTTTCTAAAATGAAACTAGAGTATAAGGGTATAAAACACAACTCTAAGCCTCATTTGCTCACATAGTAGGACAGAAGTCCTTCATGAATAAAACACACTCAGTCAATAACTTTTAAAGACAAATAAATACATAAAATGAGAAAAATCCGTATCCATATTCATTTGTGATGAATCCCAATTCTCAGGGTATACTCTTTAAAATGGCACTCCCTATCTCCTTCAGTTACCAAAGTAAGGATATGAACAAAAAAGATCAGAAGGTCCAGATGGGCTCTGAGAATAAATTAACACTTGTCTGTCTATATCAGTGTCATTACTGCCATCATCATCCTCACTAATTACACAGCAAACATACAAACATGCATGTGTATTTCTTTAGCAGTATTAAATTTCATTGATTCTTATATAATCTCATATAACTTCTAACTAAATTGCCTCCAGGTAGATCATCAGTAATATTTTCATCAGTACATCCGATGGTCATTTTCGTGGTCCCTTTCATTAGAAACTTAGACAGTTAACCATGCTTCTGATCAAAACTATTGCTCTTTGGTTCTTTGACACTTTAGTGTCTTAAGGCCTCTGCCTCTCACTGCCTTCACCATATTTCATACACTCCCACTTGTTACATTTATATGAGGCTGCACTGGAGTGGGGAACTGTCAGGGTGTTTTTGTTTTTTCCTTGCAGAGGAAAAGCCAGGCCTTCAACTCCTGGCTGAAGAACTCTCCACCTTAGAATGTAAGTGGAGAAGAAGGATGGTGTACAACAGTGTTATGATGACTGGGAAAAAGAGGAAATAGAAGCACACTGAGCTTGGGAATTATCTCTGTAAGCAATGATTACCTCTGTCTTACCTTTTTTTAAAAATTGATTTCAGAAAGGAAGGTAGAGGGAGAGAGAGATAGAAACATCAATGATGAGAAAGAATCACTGCTTGGCTGCCTCCTACACGCCCCAAACTGATGATTGAGCCTGCAGCCCAGGCATGTACCCTCACCGGGAATCAAACCATGACTTCCTGGTTCATAGGTTGATGTTCAAACACTGAGCCATGCTGGCTGGGCTGCCTTACCATTTAAAACATACTATAACAATTCATTTCTCACCTGTTAAAGTATAAACTTGGTCTCTGGTCTCTATATACACAGTGCCTAGACCAGTAATGGCGAACCTATGACATGCGTGTCAGAGGTGATATGCAAACTCATTTTTTTGGTTGATTTTTCTTTGTTAAATGGCATTTACATATATAAAATAAATATGAAAAATATAAATCTTTGTTTTACTATGGTCGCAAATATTAAAAAATTTCTATATGTGACACGGCCCCAGAGTTAAGGTAGGGTTTTTCAAAATGCTGACACGCCGAGCTCAAAAGGTTCGCCATCACTGGCCTAGATTAATCCCTCACAAAGAGAAAGTAACTGGTGAAAGGGTTTGGATATATTCCCTATATTCCCACATAGTGACTTTTACATAATGAATTTTTTTTAAAAAAAATGCTTGATGAAAGAATAATTGTATGGTGTATTGTTTCCTGAAAGAAACATCTTTAGAGGAAAATGTATTTCCTTACAGAAGACTTAATAGAATCAATAAAATAGATATTACATCCCATTTTTCAAGCACACATGTGTATTGTCCAAGGATAATAAAGTAGACACAATAGACATAAAGCCACATAATTAAACCAGCTGAGTGAATGTCATCTTCTGGAAGAGCACGCATTGTTTCTCTATCCTTCTATCATGTTTTGAAACTTAATTTTAACTGGCCTCTAGAGAACCTTTTTCTTCCCTGGCCAATGAAAAGCCATCTTACATATATAACTTTTTTTTTCTTTCATTATAAAACAGGGCCTTCAGAAATCATGTTTTTGAATTACCAGTTAATAAAGGTCAGTCATCCAGGAATTTGATTGGTTGAGCATGATTTCATTAGGTATGATATGGTAATGCAGGAGATGAAGAAAGCCCATCTTATTAGGATCAGCAATTTGAAAGCCAAGAATCATTTTGGGATAATAGCATGCAGAATTCTTTAAGCAATTGAAGTGTAGAGAAGATGGTAAAATAAACCATGGTGCTCTAAATGGAGAATTCATCCTATGGAAGAAAGATGAATTTATGCTAATTGTTCACTTAGAGCGGATAAAATTGCCTTCTACTCATAAAGCACTGACCTCATCAGGGATTTGTGAAGTTGGAAGCAGAAGAAAGTGACATATTTTTAAAGAGCAGAAAAATAACAGGAAATAAATCAGTGCCTCAACATGCAAGAGTCAGATGCTAATAGGAATATATTCTAATAAGTATCAGAAACACATATAAAAGAACCCTAATTAAGTACCAGTGGTCAAACTCATGAATTTTTTCACATATCATATTAGTATTTTAGTTTTGATATGTGGTGTGTGTGTTTTTTTTGTTGTTGGTTTTTTTTTTTTTTGTAACTGTGGATTATCAATGGAAAATGTAGTGAAATTAAAAGTGTTCTAGCCAATGCTTAACTGAATTTAGGAGTACCAAGAATGTAGGATCCTTGCCCAAAGATGAGAGCATATTGTGGCAGACTTCAAAAACTGCACTCTCAATTATTTCAAATATTTGTACATTATTGTGTAACATCAATAACACACTATGCACAGATGTTTAAGGGGAGAATGTAAATGTAAGTCAGTCTTGAGGAGAAAAAATCATAAGGATTTATCAGATAGGCATCATGAAGGATGGCCAAACAAGGACCCATGTGAGGAAGCACCCTTGTAATTGGGGAAAAAAAAGTGCAGACTTGTTAATGTGGTCCGCAAGATGTTGATTAAATGGGATTTCAATATCTTATTTACCATCATCATGTCTAAATGATAAAGGTATTAAAATATTTTATGCAAGATACTGGTAGAATCTGTTCCCTACCTTTTTACAGATGATAAAGCTGCATTTAGTGTCACAAGAAAGTGTGTGTTATTGCAAAACAATGTCAAAACTTTTTCATTTTTAGCTCAGCCACGGTGGCTGAGTGGTTGATCATCAACCTATGAACAAGGAGGTCACTGTTCAATTCCTGATCAGGGCATATGCCTGGGTTTCAGGATCCATCCCCAGTAGGGGGTGTACAGGAGGCAGCCGATTGAGTTATTCCATCTCATCATTGATGTTTCTGTCTCTCTCCCTCTCCCCTCCTCTCTGAAATCAATAAAAATATATTTCAAAAAAATAAATCTTTGGTATATATTCCAGGCCTTTTCCAAGGGGGAGAAGGGAGACTTAAGCTATAAATTATTTCTTGTGAACTTTCACAAGAATGTGATAAACAAAAAGTAAGTTGATTACAAACCTCATTAGCCCTTCCTCTCACTGATCCAAAGAAAGTAAACTTAAATTATAGACTCACAGGATAGAGTCAAAAGGGTGTGGTAGAAAAACCTCTACTTCCCTTACCTCCTCAGCATCTGGACTATCCTGCCTTGAGGTCACAATCAGAGAGGAATAACAAGGAAGGTTTTATAGAAGACTAGAGGCCCAGCACACAAACTTCTTGCACGGGTAGGTTCCCTAGCAGCTATGGCTGGGGCCTCCCTTCCTCAGGTGCCAGCTGCAGGCCAGGGCCTTCCTTCATTTCGTGCCACCCCCTGGTTGTCAGTGCACATCATAGCAAGCAATCAAACTCCAGGTCAGTCAATCTCCCGAGGGAATACTTTGCATATTAGGCTTTTATATATATATATTGTACTTTTTTAAAAAATAGACTTTGAAGCAATGTTTATGATATTTTCAACATTGCTGGGCAAATAGAATTCTGGCCAGTTTTTATATATATGTAACTGATTTAGTTGCTCAAAGATTTCCCTATTAGCCTGTGTGTTTATGATGTTAAATTTCATGAGTGAGGGCATGAGTGTATATTGTAATAATGTCCACCTCCAAACCCCCAAAGTAATATTCCTGAATGTTACCCTTGGAAATCAGATTCACCTTTGTCTGAACATGAAAGCCTATATTTAATTTTTGTGGGAGCAAAGGAATAAGGAAAGGAAGAGAGAAAAGGGAAAAGGGAAGAAGAAGATGGGAAGAGGGTAGGAAGAGGAAGGAAGAAAGGGAAGGAGGAAAAGAGAATAAAAGGAAATAAAAAATACCTTGTAGATTGTTTAAATTCATGTATTTAAAATTAGAAAAAAATTACCAATGGGAAGTATTTAATAACAGTGTTATCAAATGTATATAGATTCAAATATCAACTAAAATATAAATATAATATGCATTCAACTTATATACTGTCTACATTATGCACTGATGGTTATGTTAGGGTAACTCAACATTAAAAATATGAGTGTTCTATAATCTCAAACCTTACTAATCTTTTAATATTTTCTTTAAAAAAAAATGTAATGACTTCATGTGACCTACAGAGCAATTAGTGTAAAGCCACATCTCTCAAAGCTCAATCCCTAGACCATATACCATCCTTTGGGAACTTGTTAGAAATGAAGTCTAAGGCTCCTGTGAATCAGTAGTTTGGGGGAGCATAGGCAGGAATTTGTCTCTTAACAAGACCTTAAGGTGTTTGGGATGCATGCTGAAATTTGAGAACACTAGTTTAAACCACATAGAGAAGTCTACTTTAATTTCTCAAGATTTGTGGTAAAAAATGGTATTGCGAGGATGTGTTTTTTCCTAAGCACAACAAGAAGAAAGAGATTTATTAAGAGGCTGATCAAAATGATTGGTTTTTATGCATTATGTTCATTCCTTTCAAGTTTTAAAGGAGACACTCAAATAAATGCAATAAAAGAGTGGAAGGACCAAAAAGCTCTTTCACCTTACAGACCTGCCAACATTTTCCCTAATCCAGAATGGCAAAGGCAGGTCACCTGGTCACTTAGGTGGAAATGGGTGCTTCTCTATATACTAGTGTGTTTTTAGGGTATGAAAGTTAATTCTATGCTCCTATATTTCCATTTGATACACAAAACCTCAAGTCTTTGTGCATACCAAATGGTGGTAATGGTTAGACTGCAAATAGATAAAGAAAGGGCAGCACTTTATGTCAGCAGTCATGCATAATTTGAGGAAACAGTAGTTGAGTGTGCCCCTTATCTTACACCATACACAAGAAGTCAACTAAAAATGGATTAAAGACTTAAATGTAAGATCTTAAATCATAAAACTCTTAGAGGAGAAAGGAAAAAGGCTCCATGACATTGTCCTTGGCAATAATTTTTGTGGATGGGACACCAAAATCTTAGGAAAACAAAAACAAGTGGGACCACATCAAAGTAAAAAGCTTCTGCACAGGAAAGTAGACCATGAACAAAATAGAAAAACAACCAATGAACTGAGAAAAAATATTTGCAAATCATTAATTAATCTAATAAGGGGTTAATATCAAAATATATAAGGACATCGTGTAATTCAATAGCAAAAATGGAACCAACCTGATTTAAAAATGGGCAAGTGACCTGAATATAAATTTTTCCAAAAAAGACATGCAAATGACCAACAGATATATGAAAAAGGTGTTCAACATCACTAATCATCAGAAAACCATAAATCCAAACCAAAATAAGATATCTCATGCCTGTTAGGATGGCTATTATTGAGAGAAAGAGAGAGAGTTTTGGCAAGGATGTGGAGTAAAATGAATCCTAATGAACCTTACTACACTGTTGGTGTGAATGTAAATTACCATTATGGAAAATGATAGGGAGTTTCCTCAATAAACTAAAAATAGAACATATGATCCCAAAATCCTTATTTTGTGTATCTACCATAAGAAAATGAATTCAGTACCTCAAAAAGGTTTCAGCATTCAAATGTATTATTCACATTAATTAAGATATGGAAACAACCTCAGTTGCAATTATGTAAGATAAATAAGTCTAACCATGTAATATGTAGCATTATGATTGCAGTTAATAATTCCATATTGAATACCAGAAATGTACTGATGGTAACTTTTGGGTGCTCTCCCTTATAACACTAAAAAATGGTAATGATGTGAGGAGATGCAAAGTTAATTGGTTTAATTACAATCATTTCACTATATATTTGAATATCAAATCATGTTGTACACCTTAAAAATATACATTTTTAATTTTTAGAAAGTTGAGTACGAATATAGTTGATGAGTATATTTCAGATCATTCCCTTTTTACAGTAACAACCCTTAAATGAATAATCTATATAAAGACTAAAGTTAAGGACAAAAATATTTAAAAGTATTATTTTTTTTTAATATATTTTATTGATTTTTTACAGAGAGGAAGGGAGAGGGATAGAGAGTTAGAAACATCGATGAGAAACATCGATCAGCTGCCTCTTGCACATCTCCTACTGGGGATATGCCCGCAACCCAGGTACATGCCCTTGACCAGAATCGAACCTAGGACCTTTCACTCCGCAGACTGACGCTCTATCCACTGAGCCAAACCGGTTTTGGCTTTAAAAGTATTCTTATTAAAAACTGGTGAATTGGCACATCATTAAAGAAAATTAATCAGAGACTGTTTCACAGGTAAAAGTCTAGAAAGAAGCCATTTTCATTTTAATTTTATTTAATATATTTTACATTAATATATTCAAAATTAATGAGCTATTCATGAAACAAAAGAAGAAAAGTTAATATACATCATTTCATCTGTCAATAATTGCAAGAAATAAGGGAAAGTGTAATCACATAAGCAAATGCTTTTATGTTACCACTAGAGGCCAGGTGCACAAAAATTTGTGCACTCGGGGGGGGAGGGGTCCTTTAGTCTGGCCTGTGCCCTCTCATAGTCTGGGACCCCTCAGGGGATGTCCACTTCCTGGTTTAGGCCCGCTTCCTGGGGTATTGGGCCTAAGATGGCAGTCAGACATCCCTCTGGCAGCCTGGGAGCCCTCGGGGGATGTCCACTTGCCAGCAGGGAGCAGGCCTAGCTGCAGTTGGACATCCTTAGCACTGCTGAGGAGGCGGGAGAGGCTCCCGCTACTACTGCTGTACTGGAAGCCATCTGCCTGGCTAGTGGCTGAGTAGAGCTCTCCCTGTGGGAGCGCACTGACCACCAGGGGGCAGCTCCTGCATTGAGAGTCTGTCCCCTGGTAGTCAGTGTGTGTCATAGTGACCAGTCATTCCAAGTCGTTCTGTTGTTAGGGTCAATTTGCATATTACTCTCTTATTATATAGGATAGAGGCCTGGTGCATGGGTGTGGGCCAGCGGGTTTGCCCTTAAGGGTGTCCCGGATCAGGGTGGGGGTCCTGCTGGGGTGCCTGGCCAGCCTGGGTGAGGGGCTGAGGGCCGTTTTCAGACTGGCCACACCCCCTTCAGGGTGGGAGTCCCTGCTGGAGTGCCTGGCAAGCCTGGGTGAGGGGCTGATGGCTGTTTGCAGGCTGGCCACAGCCCCTTCAGGGTGGGGGTCCCCGCTGGAGTGGCTGGCAAGCCTGGGTGAGGGGCTGATGGCTGTTTGCAGGCTGGCCAAGCCCCCTAGAGGGGACCCTCACCCCATGAGAGTGTGGCCATCCTGGATGAGGGGCTGATGGCTGTTTGCAGGCTGACCACAGCCCCCAGCCACCCAAGCTCCCAGTGGAGTCTGGCTGGAAGCAGGTATATGGGGTTTATTTATCTTCTATAATTGAAACTTTGTTGCCTTGAGGGGAGCCCACAGCCGGCCAGGGCAGGCAGGAAGCTTGGCTTCCTCCATCATGCGGTCAATTTGGATGTTTCTCTTTTATTAGATATTAGCATGAATTATTAGTGAACTTGGTTCATCACTTTACTTTGCTGTCTTCTTCTTTTTAATGTTTTTATTTATTTGAGAGAGAGAGAGAGAGGAAAAGGGAGGGGGAGAGGAAGAGAAAGAGAGAGATAGGGAGAGAGAGAGAGACATCAACAAGCTGCATTATAGATGCCCTCTACTGGGGATGGAGCCAGCCACCCAGGCATGCGCCCTGACCAGCACTTGGTACACGGGATGGGATGTGGGATGACATTCAACCAACTGAGGCACACTAGCCAGGGCCATAATAAAAATTTTTATATTATGATATGAGTGAGAGAGATGGGGGAGGGCATGAGGGAAAGAAGTTTCTTTGTACTTCAAACTTTGATCTATCCTTGCTATTTGAATTATTGTAATGTTTAGATTGCATTACATTTAGGTTTTGTTTAAGCACCTAAAGGATTCTCATTTTTTGTGACCTTTGCAATCACCCCCTACCTCTCCACTAAGCACCAATTTAGAGACCATTAAAACATCGGGTTTCCAAATTTGATAACTCTCTAACTTAATTGTAGATATTTAACTTACTGAGTCAACACATAGCTGTGTTCTTTAAGAAATGCCTGAACTAAAAGGAGACACAGAATAATTACATGTCATCCACAGTTGTGCAATGAAGGAACTTCTATGATTGACTGCGCTCTCGCTAGGAAGCTGATCTACGGAGAGAATCTAGAACAGGATTCCCTCCTTTCAAATGGCCAGATTTAGAGAAAAACAGTTTCTTAAGAACCGAGATGAAAGCAATAGTCCACGTTTTACAAAACAGGAAACAGGGTATGTTCCTAGATGGAAGGGAAAGAAGAAAGGCTTCAGGTTTCATTGGATGGGACACCACTGGACAGATCTTTGTAAATTCAAACAAGGGCAACGCTAATGACTCAGTAGACACAACCTTTGCTTTTAAAGTCTGACATTTAGAAATGAGGGAAAAGAATGACAGGCTTCTCTGCTTGGCAATAAAAACAGATTCGAGTTAATAAAGGAAATCATACATGTAAAATTAATTTCCTCTAGAGCAGTGGTTCTCAACCTTCCTAATGCCGTGGCCCTTCAATACAGTTCCTCATGTTGTGGTGACCCCCAACCATAAAATTATTTTCGTTGCTACTTCATAACTGTAATTTTGCTACTGTTATGAATCGTCATGTAAATATCTGATATGCAGGATGTATTTTCATTGTTACAAATTGAACATAATTAAAGCATAGTGATTAATCACAAAAACAATATGTAATTAAAAATGTGTTTTCCTATGGTCTTAGGCGACCCCTGTGAAAGGGTCGTTCGACCCCCAAAGGGGTTGCGACCCACAGGTTGAGAACCGCTGCTCTAGAGACTGGCTTTGGAACATCTAATGGGATCTGTACATACCATTGACTTCAATAACTAAGGAAAGTAATCCAGACCATGAAAGCACTGTTTGAGTCAGCCAGGCTTGCTAAGAATTTTACGAAATTATTTAGTCAGTAGTGGAAAGCCGACACCGGAACTATAGGATACATTATTTGAATTCGTTCTTGTGGATGTGTCTGTGCACATGCACACACACCCACACACAAGCTTTTTAAGCTTACTGTTTAGTTAACCAAATGTAGTTTGTATCTGAGTTGTGAATTCAGTCTCTCTCAAAATACAGGGAGGGGGTGAAGGAGTAGTGCTTGCTGATTTAGGACATCCTGAGTTAAACATTAGTAATGCCCAATTTTCCAAGTATGTCTCTCACAGTGCCAGTGCTATGTGTGGCATCACACACAGGCAGGGTGATGTGATAATTTGATATTTATTTTTGAGTAATGCAGCATATTTTATTTCCCTCAGAGCTTTGCAATGTTGAAGAACATACGATAAACTCAGAATTCTTGCACCAAGAACAGTTATTTTTCTTTCTCTTTTTTTTACTTCCCACCTCCTGATCATAAATATTTAGTTCCATAGAAACAACATCTGGAACACATTTTAGGAGCCTAAGTAAGAAAATACTGAAATAGATAGAAATCTAGATGTAATATATTCTAGTTGACCATGTCATCTAAGACTCTAGTGCCCAAAGATGATAAACCAGATAAACATCTGGTAGTAATTGGCTTGTAACCCCACAAACTCCAGGAAAGGCATCCAAATAAGCATATTTCCTGATTATTCTGGAGGAACTAACAAGGATTTAATATTGAATATGATCCCTCAGAAAATGCAAATAAGACATTCCCTTTATAAGGCAAAATAAACATCTTCCAAATCCTCTCCATTTATTTATTTCTGCAAACCTAATTCATGGACCAAGATAGCTGTCCTTCATCCAGTTATCCCCAGCTGCCACACACACCTCATCTCTTCCTGCTTCTGCAGAATCACATCTCCCTAAAAGCTGTGTACTCACACCTCTACCCTTCCACACATTTCCTAGATACGCCCCTTTCCATTCTCTCCCTGTAAATGCGTATCAACTTATTTTTAGAAGTCGTTTACTGACTGTTTTACCCATATTCACTTGTCTCCATTTCCACTAATATAAGCAAATAAGAAATCTAGAGCCATATGGCTGCAAAAGGAAAGGCAGTGAAATGAGGTAAAGATAGGGAGAGGATGCAAAAAATTAGACATTTCCACCCCAATCGAAGCAAAATCTAAACTTTTTAAAAACACTTTCTGAATTATGACTTATGCTGTTGTTTCAATTAGTGTCAGAATGCAAAGTATTTTTTAAAAATAGTTATAAAAGAGGAATAAGAATAATTCAAATAACTAGTGCCATAGATCAGATTGTGAAAGATAAACTCCCTGAAATAAGGAGGTGTGCACTTTAGCCATAGGAAACATTAGCTAGGTAGCAAGTACAGGGTGAACACACTGCATTGAATAACTTAGGCCCAAACAACCCTAGTGATTTGGTCCTGAGTTCACATTTCTCCAACAGGTGATCGCATGCTGGTGGGTGTGAGTTTCACATCACTGGTCACCCTGATTTCTGATCGATTTGATTCTCAAGAACGGGTTGAAAGTCAAGAGCTAATGAGGTTGCCTTTATTGGATATTGTGAATTTCCTCTGAACTCTTTTATAAGAAATCGATATCTTTTCCAGGGTGAAAATATCTTTTGATTTTATCTGATTCTGATGTTTCTGAGCTTGCAGAAGTAACACAATGCTGTTTCCAATGTCGTTGGAAGCATGAGGATCCTTTCTATCTGATCATGGGTTCATGTAATGCATTTTCCTTCTGTATAAAACACACATTAGTGAGTGAGTGTGTATGTGTGTGTGTATGTACACGAGATTGCTAAACTTTATTTTTTTAATATGGTTGTTGACATTCGCTCTGCCACTTGATTTCATGGGAGCTCCCATGGGTGTAATCCTGTATAATTGGGTAGTTGGCAGATGAGTGGATATAACTAATATATCAAAACTTGGCCTACCCTTACATTATCTTCTTTCTCCCTCAGTAGCTCTCAGTGTAATTCTGTGATATGCCAAATTAAGAAATAAAAAGAATCTTGAGAGTGATGTTATTTACATGAACACTATCAATTTTTTGGAGATACTTTTAAAAATCATTTCCTCATCATGTAAACATGAACATTAAAAGAACAAGTCATGTGGAATTATCTCCAGGAATACCTTACATTGTGTCAATTCATCAATATCCACTATGCTTTCCAAGATCCCATGGGCCTCTACGGACAATCCAGATGAGATGAGAGAAAAGTCATAAAATGATGAGTCTGCTCTGCTGTGTTTGGGGGCAAAGAGCTATAAATTAGTACAATGTCCTAAAGGAAGGCTCATTCTTTGTAAGAAATAAAATGTACATATAAAATATTTAAACCCCTATTTTAAGAGGCAATATATCATATTTGTTATGATGCCAGTTTTTGAAGCCTATGTTTCTGGCTTAAAAACCCTACAATACCTCTAACTAGGCACGTGAAATCAACTTGTGAAATCTGTCTATGCCCAAGCTTCTTTACATAGGAAATAATGGCAAAATGAAAATCAGTTATATTTTGTAAGGATGAAAGGAATATGCATGTGTGAACCTGGTATAAATATGACCTGAACATAGACACAAATAGTTTAACTATCTTTGCTTTTATTACTAATGTAGGAAGATATTTTGTATCACATATCATATTCTGGAATTTTTATGAGTAAAAAAAAAAAAATCACGACACACAAAAAATATCCTGATGAAACATGGAGGTAACTTTGTATGGATGTGAAAATATCTGCTCAAGGGCATGGACTGGCCTCCCAATTTATCTTTTCCTCTCACTAATAACCTAGATAATATAAATTATTTGGAATCACCAATAAAGTATGTTTAATTTCATATGTTAAAATAGCCCTTAATCCTTCTTAAACTTGAACCATTCTCTGAATATATTTTTATTGCCTAAAATTTTTCACAAATGTATGTGTTGAAACGCATACATTTTTTTATCATTTACTAGTAAAATTCCAGGAAATCTTGACCTTCAATACTTGCATAACATTAACCTTTGAATAGCAAATTACATAGAAATCTGGAAGAGCGAAATGGTAATATTCACTGAAAAAATACGAATTATGTAGTATACAACATATCTTGGAAGAACTAAAATTGCTAAAAGCTACATTTTTAATTATGCATGACCTGAATACTTTTGGAACAAACATAATGTGTTCAAAAAGGCACTATTTCAAAGAGATCTTTGTAACAGAAACATACACTGACATCCCCTTTTGTGAATTATTTTCTTATGGACTGCAATTTTCCTTCCAAAAAGGGACATGAAAAAGATCTACTTAGTAGGTCCCAGTTATTAGAAAAAAATGCAAATGAACAACTAAACTTCATTGCCCAAATCAAGCTGCCTCCTCTCTTGGGCATTATTCAGTGCTTGGTTTAATATTTTCCTAACACTTTAAGAGTTTTTCCAATTAAATATTAATTGTTTTCTCAAAGGGAACATGAGATGTATTATCCTAAAGAGATGGTAGAAGGGAGGGATAGTGATCTGTGTCAGCAGTTAGAGTGAGGAATTGAAGATAGAGGTTCATTAAGGAAACCATGCTCAGCCTACTTTTCCCCCCTCTCTTTATTAATTAAGGTATTATATATGTGTCCTTATCCCCCCATTACCCCTCACTCCCATGGTGTCTGTGTCCATTGGTTAGACTTATATGCATGCATACAAGTCCTTTGGTTGATCTCTCCCTCTTACCCCCACCTTCCCCTACCTTCCCCTCTGAGGTTTGACGGTCTGATCGATGCTTCTCTGTCTCTGGATCTGTTCTTATTCATCAGTTTATGTTCATTATATTCCACAAATGAGTGAGATCATGTGATATTTATCTTTCTCTGACTGGCTTATTTAGCTTAGCATAATGCTCTCCAGTTCCATCCATGCTGTTGCAAATGGTAAGAATTCCTTCTTTTTTACTACAGTGTAGTATTCAGCTTACTTTTTTAAAGTCACAAGGTAGAAACTGGTGTTTATGATAGAATTAATTAAAAAGTCAAACGGATTTCCTAATGATTATCTATACTGGGCAAGGAAGTCCTCAACTGTAATATCAAGCCAATCGAAGGTCATGGAGGCAGTACAACTTCCAACTGTTGATTTTATATATAAAAATAAACACACAAAGAAAAAATGAAAGACTTAATCATCTGTGCATCTCAACATGCATGACTATACAGAGTTGCTCACATGAGAAGCCTTACATGAATGCTTATTGGTCACATTCCATGATCCATCTCCCAGTGGGCGTGAAGGTATCAAGAGGAGAGTGCTGATGGGCTGACAAATCTCAGCTAATTCATTGGGGATGTGATATCAGTTGAAACGGGTAGGCTTGACCAAGACAACACCCCCTCTCTGAGGGCACCCTCCATCCAATATTTTTCCTCTGATATACTTCTTTGAATTGCAGAGAAAATTAAGACCAATTCTAAGAATAGTAGCTACAATTTATATATGCAGTAGTATATCCTATATAATAAAAGGCTAATATGCAAATTGACCAAACAGCAGAATGACCAGTCACTATAACGCGCACTAACCTCCAGGGGGCAGACGCTCAATGCAGGAGCTTCCCCCTAGTGGTCAGTGCACTACCACAGGCTCAGCCAGAAGCCAGGCTCATGGCTGGTGAGCACAGTATTGGTGGCCGGAACCTCTCTCGCCTCTGAGCAGGTGGGTAGTAAGGAGTGAGGGGTCCCAGAATGTGAGAGCCCCAGACAGCGAGAGGGATGTCTGACTGCTGACTTAGGCCTGATCCCTGGGGGACATCACCCAAGGGGTCCCAGACTGCGAGAGGGCGCAAACCATGCTGAGGAACCAACCCCCAAAGTGCACGAATCTTGTGCACTGGGCCTCTAATATATATATTTTTATATATTTATATATTTATATATTTATATATTTATGTTTATATATGTTTATATATGTTTATATATGTTTATATATATGTATGTGTATATATATATATATATATATATATATATATATATATATAATTGATTTCAGAGCAGAAGGGAGAGGGAGAGAGAGATACCATAGAAACATTGATGATGAGAGAGAATCATCATTAGGCTGTCTCCTGTATGGCCCACACTGGGGATGGAGCCAAAAACTTGGACATGTGCCCTGATTGGAAATTGAACCATGACCTTCTGGTTCATAGGTCAACACTCAACCACTGGCTGGGCGGTAATAATCATTTATTGAAAGCCTTCTATATCTATGTACCAAGCTAACTGAATATAGAGACTGAGTCAAGAACATTGGTCTAGTAAACCTACAAGTCTTCTTTATAACTATACTAGAGGCCCGGTGCACAAAAATTTGTGCACTCGGGGAGAATGGGGGGTCCCTCAGCCCAGCCTGTGCCCTCTCACAGTCTGGGACCCCTCAGGGGATGACCACCTGCTGGCTTAGGCCTACTCCCCAGGGGATTGGGCCTAAGATGGCAATCAGACATCCCTCTGGCACCCCGGAAGCCCTCGGGGGATGTCCACTTGCCAGCGGGGAGCAGGCCTAAACTGCAGTCGGACATCTTTAGTGCTGCTGAGGAGGCAGGAGAGGCTCCCACCACCACCGCTGTACTGGCAGCCATCAGCCTGGCTTGTGGCTGAACAGAACTCCTCCCATGTGAGAGTGCCCTGACCACCAGAGGGCAGCTTCTGCATTGAGCGTCTTCCCCCTGGTGGTCAGTGTGTGTCATAGTGACCAGTCATTCCCAGTCTTTCTGCTGTTAGGGTCAGTTTTCATATTACCCTTTTACTATATAGGATAGAGGCCTGGTGCACGGGTGGGGGCCGGCTGGTTTGCCCTGAAGGGTGTCCTGGATCAGGGTGGGGGTCCTGCTTGGGTGCCTGGCCAGCCTGGATGATGGGATGATGGCTGTTTGCAGCTGGTCACACCCCCTTCAGGGTGGGGTTCCCCACTGGGGTGCCTGGCCATTCTGGGTGAGGGGCTGAGGGCTGTTTTCAGTCTGGTGGGTGACTGAAGCTCCCAGCTTCTCCTTTTTTCTTTTTTTTTGTTCTGGGATTAATTTACCTTCTATAGCTGTCACTGGAGCTGAGAGCAGGCTCCAGCTCTGAGGCTGTTGCCGGCTGAAAGCAGATACCTGGGTTTCTTTAGATTCTATAATTGAAACTCTGTCGCTATCACTGCCCACTCTAAGCTCTGAGGCGGAGCTGGCAGAAAGCAGGTTTCTGGGTTTTTTTTAGGTTCTATAATTGCAACATTGTTTCATCCGGAGCTCAGAGCTGAGCTGTGGTAGGCGGGGAACGTTGACTTCCTCCATCACTGGAGCAAGCAAGCCTCATGTTCATGTTTGCTTCAGCTGCCTGGCTGCCAGCCACCATCTTGGCTGGCAGTTAATTTGCATATCTCGCTGATTAGCCAATGGGAAGGGTAGCGAAGTTATGGTTAATTACCATGTTTCTCTATTATTAGATAAGATGGACCATATTATGATCCCAATGGATAGTTATATCCCATCTTATTATTTTAAATAAGATGGACCATATTATGATCCCAATGGATAGTTATGATAAAACGTTAGAAATGATGATACATGAGGATCTGGAGTGTGCTCATGGTAGGCAGAATTTGTAGGGCTAGATTGAGAAATCGTTAGTAGCTCCAATACTACACTAATCAGACTTACAAGCACTGATGGAGGTAGGAGCCACATTCATGGAGCAGGTTCTACTTGATGTTAAAGAACAAGAGGAGACAACTGGAAAACAGGGCTCATATCCAGGAGAATTCCAAGGGAATTCCAAGATCCTGGGTGTGACTGTCTCCAGGATTCATAGTGGGATAACCAGTTCTTGGATTAGGAATTAACTTATTTTAAGATTAAACATATTAGATAATTTAATTACTGCCTACTTCATATCCAATTTGGTTCAGGCAATGACATAGGAGATGAACATTGGGGGCACTTTATTTTATATATATATATATATATATATATATATATATATATATATATATATATAATTAGTCCCCAAAGCCTTATTTTATAATTTAATTATGAGCAATAAAATCTCAGATATACTATTTAATAAAGGCTACAAATTGGTGCAATTGGAATGAAGGCGTGTCACACAAAGAGAAGATGAACACTGAGGTTTCTCTGATTCCAACACTCCAATGTTTCCAATTCTCCAACAGGCTAAAGTGTAAGAGAAGAAAACTCTAATGATACAAAATCTTAATCTCTCTCTGTCTCTGTCTGTCTTTCATTCTGTCTTCACTAGTCTTCACTGTAACTCTCACTCTTTTTGAACATAGATGACATAGACAGACATAGATATCCTGGATGGAGGCATTGTCACCCTGTGTGTTTTTCTATTTATCTCTCAGTATGTTCATGTGTATACATGTGTTGGCATATCGATTCCATTGCATTTGGAAGTTCTATGTTATTAACACCTATAGATTTCTGGCAAACCTATAAGACATACTTTTTCAACATTTTTATGATATCACTTTCTCCTTCAAGCTTGAAATAAACATGTCGGCAAGCAAAACCAAGACATATTATTTGTTTCAAAGAAACGTAGGCTGAAAACATTAATAAATACTGATCTTGACTTTCCTTGAAACCTATGTCTCTTACTCGATTGCCTTGAGGTGTACATAAATTCTATAATTTACCAAAGTAGTGTTAAACAAGCAAGAAATCAATATTTGTAGGTTTTTTGGTTTTGTTTTTCCCACATATGTTAAGAATGTTTTGTTGGATGTTGGCTAAAGTCAGGATTGTTCTTGGTCAATGGACTAGATCATTCCCAGATTTAGAGCAGCGTAGGTGAAAATGTGGGTCAGTATGTCCTGCTTCTAATATTCGTTTTTTTCTAGAAATTCCCACTCCTGACATTTTTTTTCTAGAAACCTTGAGTAAGTTACCTTCTCCCAAACTCATTCCTTCTACTAGTCAAGTTCAGATAATACCTACTCCACTGAGATGCTCTGAGAACTTTTATATGTGACTAGATGCCCAATGCATGAAATTCACGCAGGGGGCTTGGCCCCCTGCTGCTACGGCAGCTGCCTCAGCCCCACTGCAGCAGCAGCCACCTCTGCCTCAGCCCTTGAAGCCCCAGCTTCATCTAGAAGGTCATCCAGAAGGGCTTCTGGTTTAATTAGCATATTATGCTTTTATTATTATAGATTGTTGCTTTTGTAATTTATTCAAGCTAAACTGATAGGAGGAAAAGTTAGCGAATATTTGCTCTCTACAACAAATACTGTATATAGAATATACAATTCCTAACTATATTAATTTATGAAATTTTCTCCAAGGTGCACAGGTTTGCTGCATGTTGTTTTTGTTTGTTTTATGTAACTTTATTGAAATCATAAACATATCCTGTAACCTGTGAATGGGCTTCATGCCACTGACTGCTCTCTCCAGAATTCAGTGTCAATTTTTGCATTTGCATTTATGGTCAGATCAGATTCATATCAAACAGTAATATCTGGTTAATACACAAAGAGCAAAAGTGAACTTAATGCATATGTGATGCCATCGTGCCAGGTAAAACCAGAATCAGAATATGGAGAGCTGAACTTAAGAAGTTTCTTCAGGAATGCAAAAACCAGAATTTCAAGAAACACTTAAGTATTGAGATGACACACATAGTAATATATAATATACACATTTAAAAGAACATTATTCATCCTAACCAGTTTGGCTCAGTGGATAGAGCGTTAGCCTGCGGACTCAAAGGTCCCAGGTTCAATTCTGGTCAAGGGCATGTACCTTGGTTGTGGGCACATCCCCAGTGTGGAGTGTGTAGGAGGCAGCTGATCGATGTTTCTCTCTCATCGATGTTTCTAACTCTCTATCCCTCTCCCTTCCTCTCTGTAAAAAATCAATAAAATATATTTTTTAAAAAAGAACATTATTCTTAGCATTAGGTGCTATGTTCACATGCTGAGGAATAATTAATTCTGAAAAATTATAATTTTTTATATATATATATATATATTTAATCCTCATCTGAGGATATATTTTTCCATTGATTTTCAGATAGAGTGGAAGGAAGGGAAGAGGGCGTAAGGAGAGAGAGAAACATTAACATGAGAAAAACATAATAATTGCCTCCCACACGTGACCCAACTAGGGCCAGAGATGGATATAGAACCCATAACAGTGGTGCATGCCCTTGACCAGGAATTGAACCCAGAGACCTTCCAGGGCTGATGCTCTAACCACAGAGAAAAATCATCCAGGGCAATATATATATATATATATACACACTAGAGGCCTGATGCACAAATATGTGCACGGTTGGGGTCCCTTGGCCTGGCCAGCAATCAGGGCCAATCGGGGCCATCTCACCCAGTCCCAACTGGGGCTGATCAGGGCCTGCCGGCTGAGGGGAGGATTGCGGGAGGTTGGCTGGCCATGGGAGGTTGGCTGAGGGAGTGCACTGACCACCAGGGGACAGCTCCTACATTGAGTAATTGAGCACCTACCCCCTGGTGGTCAGTGTGTGTCATAGCAACCGTCGACCGTTTGGTCGTTTGGTCGTTCGGTCATTTGGTTGTTTGGTCGTTGGGTTGCCCATATTGTATATATGGGGAACTTTTTTGGTTTATTTAGTATTTTATGTGTGATTTTTGCTTTTGGAATTTATTCAAGCTAAAAGCTTAATTTAAGTATCTTAATCACATGGAAATAATGATCAACCATGATTTCTTTTTGCCTTTGCTAAAGGTTCACAGTTTGAGAAATATTACTGTACTTGAAAAAGAGTTATTGTTCTGAAAACAGTAACTCTTTTTCTAGTACAGTAATGTGTGAACCCCTCTAGTTTCAGCAGCAGCTTAACCTCAATGAACTTAATTTGCTTCTAGATAAAATAGGGATAATTGAATTCATCTCACCTCCTTTACAAGGTGTTTGAGAGAAATAAATGGAATCAAAGACGTGAGAGCGCCTTGTAACCTATAAAGCATAGCATTTCTGGAAGGAATTATTCATTTCATCATTATTATTAAACATGTGAACTTCTTCTATAACAACATTGTGTGAGGCATCTTCAGAAGAAAGTGCTGAATACTTTATAATGCTAATCAATTACTAAACTTATAGTTCCCTTTCATGATTTGGATGGTATATCTTACACAAAACCCACATTTTCCACCACAAACAAAATTCTGCTTTTTAGTTCTCTGCACCAAATTGCTATTTGAGGTGAAAAATAGAGGGTGGAGTGTCTGCATTGGGAGAGTTTGGTTGTAGACAAAAGGCTGGGCTCTTCTAGGGATCTTTATAGAATGACTGAATTTCTCTCTGATTTTTAATTATATCAAATGTAGGATATAGCCTTAAGCTACTGGTACAGAGCTGATGAAAAAATATTGTCTGCCTAATCAACAATAAAAATATCTATAATTTATATGCTCTCAAAGAGTGTATATTATATATATATAGATAGATATATCTATATATCTATATATCTATATATCTATATCTACATCTACATCTATATCTATATCTATATCTGCAGCCATTATGACCCAATGACCGGAACAACCAGAACGACCAATTGACCAGTCGTTGTGATGCACACTGACCACCAGGGGTGGTCAGTGCACTCCCACAGGAGGGGTGGAGCGCCTCGCAGCCAAAAGCCATGCTCATGGCTGGCAAGCGCAGCTGTGGCAGCAGGAGCCTCTTCTAACTCCACAGCAGTGCTACCAAGCTGCTATCATGGAAAAGGCATTCCCAAATGAAGCTTTTGCATTTGAAACCTGCACAATATATTCAAGTAAAATTCTATCCCCTTTGGCTAGAGAAGTTCATTTACAAAATGCCAAAAGCCCATTAGTGATAAAACTCATAATATACATCTAGAACTTTACAGTGTATATGCCTCTTTTTTTTGTAAGTGAGATCATTAAATCCTCAACCATTACCTTAATGAAGTCTGGGAAGATTTCATTATGCTGACTTTACACATAGGAGATATAACATCTCAGTCAAGAAGTTTAAATTTGCATGGATAGAATCTATGAATTAGTGTGAGTGTTTTGAAAACACAAACCTAAAGTTCTGTCTGCTCCTGCTCCAATTCCCTAGAGTGTGTGTGTGTGTGTGTGTGAGTGTGTGTGTGTTAATGTGTGTGTGTGTGTGTGAGTGTGTGTGTGTGTGAGTGTGTGTGTGTGTGTGTGAGTGTGTGTGTGTGAGAGTGTGTGTGTGTGTGTGTGTGTGTGTAATAAAAGTCGCTGTTCTATCTCATAGTCTGTGTCTCTAGATAATTATTCCCTACTATTCTACCCGGTGGTGTTATGACACTATGCTAGGAAACATTAAGTATCACCGTTTTTCTCCTGATTTTATACACATAGTGGACTCACAACTATTCTAGAGGAGAAAAATAAACTATGTAAATAAAATCCCAAATCTTAATAAGGTAAATGACATATAATTCAACTCCATATACCTTGATAAAACATGAAAATGAAATACAGAGTCATTTTATGACTCATGAGGAAGCATGTTAAAATGAGGATCAATGTTCTGATTTCCCTCTCACCCACCACATAAATGTCTCAGTATTAAGTCAGTGCAATGATCAACTCTTGGTGTGCAAATTGCTTAACTCATCAAAGAAGGAATATATCATCTAAACCTGAAATAAAGAGAATGTGTGTGGTGGGTGGTGGGCAGAGGAGCGGGGGTTGGAGGGCGGGTCCATCAGTTGGTATAAGCCAATGCACAATTGTTGTGAGGCCAATGCTGGCATTCCAAACAGCCCAACATCATAAATATTGAGGAAAGCTTGTGTCTATTCCTTGTTTACTGGAGGTTCATACTACAACCTAAATGAGTATATGAATTGTGAAGATAATAAGGTGATGTGAATAAATTTTCTACAAGGTCACTGTTTGAGTAGATGCCTCTTTTTGCCTCCACCCTCAAATGATAAGTGTGTAGCCTCGCCAGTGTAACATTTCACTGACTCCTTCAGTAGAATTATTGAAGCTGATGGGACCCCTCCCCCCAAAAGTGCAGACTCCCGGGTGAACACCGTTGCACTGTTTTGTTCATCTGTCTGGCCTACCATGCGTTTATTTTCTCCTGTCAGCAGCTCTGTTCTTGGAGGATTGCCTTCTCCCACATGCTTTAGGGTCTTGGTGGGAAAGGCAATGGAAATGCCTACATCTTTTTGTTATTTTATTTTGTTTTTTTGTTAAACGTGTGTATATGAGGCATGGCTAGGAAATCTGATTCTCCTTCACAAGCATGTGCACCTGGAGCAGCGAAAGCAAAGACCACATGCCTTGGAGCTGCTTTATCCCAGGTGGTCCAGGAGAAGACTCCCCTGACGTCCCCATCCCAAACCCCCAAACCGCCCAGACACTTAACCCCTGTCCTTATAAATCTGATTCTTCAGCTCCCTAGGACTTTTTGAACTTTCCCATAAACTCATATTAACTTTATTTCACTTTATTTTTCTTTTTAGGCTTCTCTCTTTGTTCTTTCCCTTGAATTAGCCATAGTCTCTGTTGCCAATAAACCAAACAAGACAAAATAAACACAAACCAAAATGGAACAATACTTCAGTGCTTTGGTTGAGAGGCCTTCAATGGGCACTTTATATTTTTATACCACCCGTCCTGCAGCCCCCTTGAGTTCAGACGGCTCACTCCAATTCTGATCCCTCGTATTATTCATGAGAAAAAGTGCTCTTGTAAGAAAAAAAGGAATTTATTTTAACATGGAATTCTATATATGTTCCTTCCCTTTACAGATAAAGTGACCCCAGGCTACCACTTCTGATTCATGATGGGGTCCAAAGAGTGTCCCTTTTAAATGGTAGTACAACCCGAGAAAATGTGTACAACCTGAAGAACCCTGTATCATAGTCATTCTGTTTTACTTTTCCATCCAGCATTACTCAAATATCTTACACGGACCTATGCTACATAACCAGTCATTTAATTTCAGGTCTCAACTGAGGGCCATGAAATTTTACCATAAAGCTCAGGATTAAAAATTCAGATTTGTATGAAGAAGATAGGATAGATCTGAGCTCTATACTATGCACTGACCAAAAAGACAAGACTGGATTTTATAACAAATGATCTCTAAAAGACACTCTATTCTAGAACAATAAATATATCATTTAAAAATAAAGTCTATTACTTCTTTATTTTAAATAAAATATACAGTTCTCCATGTTCATATCTATTTTATGACATACCAGTGGAAGCCATAAAATTATTTTTGTAAACACTTAAAATGTCAATATTTTGGCACATTATTTTTAATATGTCATGATCCAGATGTTCACTCCTTACAGAACTGGGGCCTTCATTCTCAATAGCAGTGAAATATCTCATGAACAATGTTATTGGAACTAAATATTTAGGCTGAAGAATGAGTCCTTTGGTTATATCTTTTACACGTGGATTTTAATACCTAATATTTAGCTGACTTGGCTCAGGGATTTCAAGTTCTGTGTGTCCGTTTATTTAATATTTTCTACTGGTCCTTTTAAAAAGTAACTGATAGACCAGTGATGGCAAACCTTTTGAGCTCGGCGTGTCAGCATTTTGAAAAACCCTAACTTAACTCTGGTGCCATGTCACATATAGAAATTTTTTGATCTTTGCAACCATAGTAAAACAAAGATTTACATTTTTGATATTTATTTTATATATTTAAATGCCATTTAACAAAGAAAAATCAACCAAAAAATGAGTTCGCGTGTCACATCTGACAGCTATTGTTATGTTGACCATTGTCGTTTTTTATTTGACAATATAAGGCAGCGGTTCTCAACCTGTGGGTCGCGACCATTGGAAAACACATATAGCATATCAGATATTTACATTACGATTCATAACCGTAGCAAAATTACAGTTATGAAGTAGCAATGAAAATAATTTTATGGTTGGGGGTCACCACAACATGAGGAACTGTATTAAAGGGTCACGGCATTAGGAAGGTTGAGAGCCACTGAAAGGGAAAAGAGGTCAGTATCCCTGACTAAATAGTCAGGTATTGTGTGTTTTAAAGATTCTTGCGGCACACCAGTTGAAAATTGCTGTTGTATGTGAATGTGGATAGAATGTGAGTTAGATAATATTAAGTGATAGGGAGGCCTGGGCAAGGGGCACACGGTCAACTAGATGGCTCAATATGGACATAGCTCCGATGCAATATTTTAGGGAGGACTTTCAACATTACGTGTTTGAAGCAATGCTAGTATTTTTTTTTTCTTTTTAAAGTTTTTTGTAATAAAATCAAACATCATCTCTATTGCATACTACTTCCTGCCTCAACTATAATATTCCTTTTATTCCATGTAATCATTTTTGCAAACGTCTGTTCCTCCAGTAGGTTTGCAATTCTTACTCAGTTTTGAATGTCGGGCTTTAAAAGATGCTTCTTCATAAGTCAGTGTCTAAAAGCTTCTACTGAGACTCTGTGCTCATCTTCAAGGTCACTGTCTCAAGGAAGACGCCCCTGATTTCCCCACAGTGAGCCAGGCCATTTCATCATATACACTTACAGCCCCGGATGCTTTCCTTTTATTTAGTACTTTGTAATTACATATTTATTTATGTGCTTTCCTCCTCTAGTCTGTAAGCTCCAGGGACACAGGGAATTGATCAGGTGGGCCTTTGAGTTCAATTTCCTGAACTCAGCCCTGACACTGACTCAAAGTAGGTGTACATGAAATACTTCTAAAAAGAATAAAAAAACCAAATACACAGACAGTGCTGAAATCAGTTTATCATCGCCATATGTAATAGATGTGGTTTAAAAATTATAGCATTGTGTTGAGCCAGATGTGCTTATAAAAATGCTAGTTTCCCAAACACATCACTGAGGAATTTACTCTGCACCTGCCTCCTCATGCAATGTTTACAGTTATGTGTAATACATTTGAGTCAGGAGGGCATGTCTACACAAGCAGATCTATTTTTTTTATTTATTTGTTTTCTCCCACTGGAAATAAAAGGAAGGGCTTCTGTCATTCTTTAACACACAACACAGTAACTCAAGCACGCTGCTGCTAGGCTAAGATCCTGGTTAACGCTATAGGACAGTGCAGCTTGTGACAGCAGGCGCTCAGTCCAGGTGATGCATCAACACTAGCATCGCATTAAGCCTAAAGAAAATACCTTTTGTCCTAGCATCTTCTCACTGAATGTTAAATACAATGGCTTCTTCTAATGAGAGTAATTTGCAGCTGGGATATCTATCTATCTATCTATCTATCTATCTATCTATCTATCTATCATCTATCTATTATCTATCTATCTACCTACCTACTTTCTATCTGTCTATATCTATCTATCTATCTGTAATATATTTACTATCTATCTATCTATCTATCTATCTATCTATCTATCTACTTACCTACCTATCTTGTAGCTTAAATCTTTATGAAGAAAACTGATTCTTCCATTTGAGGAAATTTACAAAAATAAAATGAGGACTATCATTATAAATGATTACATTATGCCAAATGACAATGTAAAACTTTGGTGAAAGTACATGTGCATTAGATAAAGACTTTTCTTATATCTCTGTTACAATTTACTTCCATCTAAGTCTGATTAACATGTTTTAAAAGTGACCCCCACAGCCATTTCACTCATAATTCTTTATTCAACAGACCTTGTTTGAGAGTTCCCTTGAAAGGTACAAAGCATGTCAGATAAATTAAATGAAAGGAACAGATGCAGATTAAGAGTGATGTACCTTCTGAGCCAGAACGTTTAATTTCACTAAATATTATTTCCCATCTTCATGATCACATTATATTGAAATGCTGGAACTTCAATTTCCTCTACTATGTCATTTAAGAAAACCTTTGTTTCCTCTGAGCTCTTAAGGAGAAGTTAGCTTTAAATCACACTGACTGCACCCCTGGAAATTTACATATGTTGAAGAAATAAAAGCCTTTTCAAGAGTTACCAAGGGGCCTGGGAGGCCTCAAAGGAGTGTTAAGACCTTGAATTTAATGGGAGCTGCCTGAAACACAAAACACAAATCTTCCCCGTGGAATACTAATGGCTTTTGTGTACAGTTCCATTTTCATGTGACTTTTTTTAAAAGTCCAGGAGCAGCCTGTGGATAAAACAGCCTTTGTGCTGGTGATTGGGAAACACAACCCCAGCATTGAGGCAAAAAAGCAGCTTTCCATAGGTTATCCCTACATAATGCAATTTGCACTGTAATGATTAGGAAAGCTTTGCAAGTCAAAAAAGCAGTAATATGAAAACTGAAGTTCATGAATGTGCATCATAGGTCTTGAGGTGAGAATCAGATTTCTATGAAGATTTATTCAAAAGGGCATTTTCAATATCTAAAACATAGTTCTGAGTTTGGTCTTTGATATCTAACAGTGGATTTATTCAAATGTATATATTTTTTCCCCTCAAACTCACATTTTTACTTCATTTTCTGAAAGATATGCCTGTTTTTAAATATCAGCAGGATTTATAAAAGAGTTCAAAAAGTTCAAGGGATGCTGATTTCCTAAGATGACCTTTATCATGCCCTCATAATAGATATTTTTATATAATGCACATGTTGTTAAATGATCCAGAAAGATGACAGGAAGTCAATAATGTGCTAAGAAATTCTTAGTGATGTTTCTTTTGGAGTCACTTGGGGGTTTAGGGAAACCCAGAAGCTCATAAAAGTCTCAATGAAGAATCCACAGTGGAGCAAACAAGCCTTTCAATCCTTGTTCTCAAATCTGACTGCACACTTGTATCATTTCAATAGTTTAAAAAAACAACAATAGAGATGCCTGGGACCATCCTTGATAAATGAAATCAGAGTCTCTTGTGCTGCACTATCCAATGCAGTAGCCACGAGCCATATGATGCTACTAAACACTTGAAAAAGTGGCTAGTGGAATTAAGATATGCTGAGTGCAAAATACACATCTAATTTCAAGTATATACTGTAGAGCCAACAATCATACTGATGAAGATTCTCTCTCTCTCTCTCTCTCTCTCTCTCTCTCTCTCTCTCTCTCCTCACCCAAGAATATTTTTTTCCCATTGATTTTTTTCCCTTTTTTTAAGAGATACTGGAAGGGAGGAGGGCCATCATACTTGGCCCCTTCTTTGGCTTGCCAACCCCAGTTTTAGTTAAAATCCTGCTAAGTTAGTTTTGCTAGAATTACCTACAGCCTTGATGTCTGATTAAGTTCCTCATCTGCACCATTGACAAGAATCCTGTTAGACAAATTCAGCAAGAATCCTCTTGCCTTGATGGCTCCTCTTGGTAATTTCCCATCCTCTGACCCATTCTCCTTGGCTATAAATTCCTGGTTTTCTTCCTTGAATTCAGAGTTGAACTCAATCTCTCTCCCCTATTGCAATAGTCTTGAAGAGTATCTGTCTTGTCATACCAACTACCAAGTGAACAATATATCTTTAACAATCCTATATAATAATAGACAAACATGGTAATTGACCGTACCTTCGCTACGCCTCCCATGGGCTAATCAGCATGATATGCAAATTAACCGCCAACAAAGATGGTGGCTAATTTTCATACTGCAGGCAGGGTGGGACAGTGTGAGTGCGAGCTACCATCCAGGCCCCTGTGTGCGACCCCAGAAGCCGCCTGCCTGCCGCCAATGATCGGATCCAATCCTGGGTTGCAGGCCATCCCCAGAAGCCCCAGAAGCCGCCTGCCGCCTGTGATCGAATCTGATCCCGGGTCGCAGGCCGGCCCCAGAAGTCCCAGAAGCCGCCTGCCTGCCACCCGTGATCGGATCTGATCCCAGGCCCCAGAAGCCCCAGAAGCCACCTGAAATGGCAGTAACTCTATCAATAAGTACTCTGAAAGTCAGTGGCATAAATGCACCAATTAAAAGACAGATTATGAGGGTGAATCAAAAACAAAACCCACTTTAAATATAAAGACACATATAGATTAAAAGTAAATGAATTAAGCTGCAGCCTGTTTTGCTCAGTGGATAGAGCATTAGCCTGTGGACTGAAGGGTCCCAGGTTCGATTCCAGTCAAGGGCATGTACCTCAGTTGCTGGCTTGATCCCCAGTCCCTATCAAAGCATGTGCAGAAGGCAACCAATCAATGTGTCTCTCCCTTTCACTTCACTCTCTCTAAAATTCAATGAAAAAATATCCTTGGGTGAAGATTAACAAAAACAAAGTAAATGGATTAAGTAACATTAAAGAGATTATAAGAAAAATATATTCCAAATTTTGTTAGTTGTATAATGGTTATGTTTAAATTGTTAACACCTAAGAAACTGGGTGAAGGATACATATAATATGCTGCAGTATTTTATAGTTTTTTTTACATGTATAAGATTATTTCAAATTAAAATATTAAAATATTAAAAATTAATAAAATATTAATTGAAATGTATCTGCATTACATGGTCAGACACTCAGTGCAGGAACTGCCCCCTAGTAGTCAGTGTGCTCCCACAGTGTGAGCTCTGAGCATGGGGAGCGGGCCTAAGCCGGCAGGTGGACATCCCCCAAGGGGTCCCGGACTGCGAGAGGGCACAGGCCAGACTGAGGAACCCCCCCACCCTGCCCCTGAGTGCACAAATTTTCATGCACCAGGTCACTAGTATATAAATAAATAATTAAATATATTAAATATATATATCTTTTTCCCTCATGAGAGTATATGTGTGCCTATGTGTGTGTATATATACACATATATATATACATACACACACATGTATATATATAGTGTTGTTTCTAGTTTATCTATATGCTCAGATAAATCAAACTTGCCCCAAAGTCACTTCAAACTTCACCTTATGTATGTGTTTTAAAAGGTTTGGCCTGATAATGCTATTCCCCAATTTTCTGGTTTCCTTAGCATTATAGCAGATGAACTATTTCAGTAGACTTCTGCTTTATGTATACTTTAGTGAAAACCTATATTTTCATCTGATTTAGATCATGTGACTCACTGATAAGGGGGCTAGTGAATCAACCAGTGCAGAGAATCTTCACTGGGGTTCTGAGTAAAGTATGGCCCAGAGTAGGAACATGGGGTAAGATGTTGGAATTGTCAAATACAGAGATCAATCTGTAATAGATTGGCTGCTAAGATATCCTCTAATACCACAGTACTACCCTCATATAATGACAAAGCTATCTTAACTTTTTAAAAGAAAAAAATTTGTGTGATATACTATCCCTAAATCTGAACGCAGAAATAGTGAACATGCCAGGATTTCTCACCATCCTCCACTACTCATTTTATGTTATCATTATTCCCAATGTTGCTGAAATATTGAGAAGAGAAAGAAGATTATGCAAAGTAAATGATAATACTCATTTGTAGAATATCATTATAAGAATACCTTGAGATGTTGACTTCTTTAAAATACATTTTAGGTGGAAGTATATTGAGTTAGAACCAAAATTCATAATGCTGAAGAGATTAAGAGGCGTGTTTTTTGTTTTTAAATATAGTTCTTTGCTTTTCTTGTCAGCTCTCTTTTTGAACTTTCATATCAGTGTCTCTAGATGTCTCTGTTTACAGGTTCAGTTCTTGGACTGAACATTACAAGCATGAGACCATGTGCCGGGATTGAAAGTGCATTAGATTTGGCACCAGAGGGTCATAATTAGCTGACTTCTAAGTGACCTTGGGCATGTAACTCAAACTCTATGGACTTTAATTTTTTTCATGTGTGAATAAAAGAAACATATGTTACTTTCTTATTTGTATCAATTAAGTGAAACTGGTATAAAAATCATTGAAACTGGCCACTGTTGCTCAGTCTGAGCATCGATCTATGAAACAAGAGGTCAGGGTTGTGTTCCTGGTCATGGCACATGCCCGGGTTGCAGGCACCATCCCCCATAGAGGGTGTGTAGGAGGCAGCTGATAAATGATTCTCTCTCATCATTGAGGTCTCTATCTCTCACCCTCTCCTCTCTCTGAAATCAATAAAATCATATTTTTAAATAATAATAATAATTGAACATGGTGCCAAGGCCAGTGTAGATCTTTAATGAAATTAGAAGTTCCATTTGCCCTTTCTTTCCTTCTATCCCTATGAGAAAGGATTCACTGTAACAGATCCACTAGCCATTCACACAAATGCACACATATGAACACACACACACTTCAGTCAAGTGAAAATTACCCGGATAACCAATGTGGTACCAACAATGACAAGTTCTACTCTATGATATTGCCAGAGGATAATTCCAACACCCACAATATGATGAAAATCCCTCCTCCCTTTCCATAAGCCATCTCCTCACTCTGCCCACAAGTAATCCATATTCTGAGCTCCTAAATGAAGACCAAATTATCCCTACTCTTGTCTGTGTACCCTGTCTAGCTCTGCAAGACCTGACCCAACAAATTGTGGTTCCTATTCCTGAAAAAGTGTCCTATGGCAGAGAATTTTCATTTATGAACATTCAGATTTTCCTGAAACCTACATTCTCCTGTGCATCTCCTTTCTTATATCCAAATTCCATCTGTATACATATTAACCAACTTATGTAAGTTTTTCATGCTGAATCTTGACCAATTGATTTAATGAACTAGAATATTCCCTGGAAGCTATAACTCAGAATAAGGAGCCCATCAGCCTGGAAAATCAGAAAATATTCTGTCATCTCTTTCCTTATAGCCTAATGCCAGAACTATCCTTATTACTAACTATAGGAGATATAATAGAGACTTCTAGTTGCCTATAAAAATGCACAACTTTCATAGGTCAAAAATTTTAGCTAGGCATATGCACCTTATTCCTCAGACTCCTTTCTGAAATGTAAGTTAACCTTTTGTTGGCTGGCAGTTCCGATGGTACCACCTGAGGTCAGTGCTGTGGCTGCAATTATCTGGAGATTCCATTTGGATTGAAGGTCCAAATTAAGTTTACTTATATGTCTGGCTGCTATTTGCAGTTTTCAGAGTCAGTCTCTGTGTTGTCCCTGTTCATGTGTTCTCTCAATATCCAACAGTCCATCCACATTGCCCCACACAAGCCTGGGTTATTCAAGGACCTCTCCAAAAGAATTTAGTAGAAAGTAATGTGTGCCAGCTCCTGGCTTCTATATCAAGATAATTGGCCTACTTTTCCGTGAGTTCTTTCCATGGCCCACCTGGTGGAACCCAAACATAGCTGGGACTCAGCTTAAATCATGAAGATGATGCTTGGCCTGTGTGTGGTTCATCAATAATTCAAAAAAAAAAAAAAAAGCCGGACATTTAAATGACTGTTGGAGTATATATCGCCCATTGTCCTGGTCTGTTTAACTCAGAACAATTACATGGGAGAGACATAATTATTTCCTTTGTTCTTTAAGGTGCTGTATTGCTGAGTCTTCCTCCCCACTTCCTGGAAAAAGCAGGTGGAGCACACATCCAGCATGAATCCCTATAGTAGCTAACATGAAGATGAGGCATGATACATTTCAATTTTTAGTGTCTGTAACCTAAAAATAAAACATAAAATAGACACAACCCAATTAACAGAATGAGAATAAGAAATATTTTTTATCCAAATGGCCCCACAAAATTTGAGGGGTTTATAACAACAGTGAAAGGCCAGTAAAGTTATTTCTATGAGGGAAAACAGACAGGGGGGTTAAGTCTTGGTCTTGATATAAACACCAATATCTCTGAATATTGAAATAGAAGAGAAAGCATAATGACAAGCTATACATCCATCTAATGACAAATGCATAATCACCATGCTACAACTAAAACCTTAACAAAACTATTGATCATTAAGTGAATCTTACCATTTTTTTATGCATTTAGTTGTATGTACTATGTGGGGAAAACAATTGCAATTTGTAAGTTTTATAGGATACTTGAGGAGGAGTTAAGAGATAACATTTGAATATCCCATAAAACTTAGCTGTCCCCACCCCTGGGGGATAATTACCTGTGGTTATTGAGTAAACTTCACTAGAATTTTGAGTGGTTTGGGTAACAGTCTTCAAGCTGCTCCTAGAAGGTGGAAAATGGGGAAGAAGACCAGGAAATCCTTTCTTTCACATTGTTAGCAACTTCTCAATCATCTCCAGAGGCCAAATCCATTAAATCTAGTTCAACTGATCCATCAACTAGGAGAAAATGACCCAGAGAGAAGGGAAAGAAAAGGAAGCATGGAAAATGATGAGCAGGTGTCTTAATAATGAACTTAGAAACCCATTCATCTTGTTTGATGGTTTCTTGTTCAGTGCTGACCACTAACAGAGAGGAATCAAATTTTTCTCACTCTCCTAAAAGCCATTATGAAAATATTTTTTAATTTATTTTTTGTTCATTTAGAAGCAATTCCATGATTTTAAGCACCAGTTTTCTGACTCATGGTGTTTCCTATTAACTCTTCCCTGTTGTGCTTCTCATCTAATTATCTCACCCTGTCACCTATGTTCCAGTTTCTAATTTTGTTTTCACACCTCACTGGATATTCAAGAGTTTCTGGCAGTAGAAGAGTTGGGTTTGCACTAAAAGTGTCCTAAAACAGGAAGGGATTCATAACCTCTGAAGTTCAACCAACTCATTCTACAGATAACAAAGCTAAGTCTTAAAGAGAGGGAGATTCTAATATAACATCATGGAATAGATGTGGCTGAGGAAGGACCAGTAGTTAACAGGGCTAAACAGATTATCAGGAGGGTGATGGTATCATCATGTGGCCTCCACTGACCTTTCCTTACCTGGCCTTTTTTCCTTGGCAGCATAGCCATGAGTATAATGTATGGCAAAGATGTCTCAAACATGAATATTAGAGAGAAACAAACTCCTTCAGGTCTATTTTGAAGAAAAGTTTTGGCTTTTACTTTTCAATATGTTGAAGTGATTAGAAGATTATGGCTATGATTTAAAATGGAGGCCTAACTGTCCTATGAATGACTTCAATTGCTACTTATTTTTACTTAACCAAAGGCCTTTCTTTTTACAGAACCTCTTCTCCAGTGGGGTCACCTCAAACTATTCTGGAACTGTTTCTCCTTTCCTTTAATTTCTAGGAGAGAGGGAACATTTATTACTCAGGTGACAATGAAATAAGAACATTGCCTGCCTCTGGATGGTTCTTCAGTGTCTCCTATGATTCTTCCAAGACTTTTGTATCAATAGATAGTATATTTCTTTGAGTCAGAAGCCACGTCGTATATATACTATTGACTTCCCTATAACTCATGAGTGGAGTAAACGTACATTCATTGAGTTCTTCTAATGCTCCACTCACTATGTCAAGTATTTCATAGGTAAAATTTCATTTAATCCTTAGGAAAACCCTTTGAGGTGGGGCTTATTACCCCAGCTTCACTTAGAAGGAACACTAAAGCACAAAGGCTAGCTAAAGGAAGTTCTCTAAGAACTAAAATTTAGTAAACAGCAGATTAACCGAGCACATTTGTCCCCTGACAGTGCCATTTTCATTAAGTAGTGTTGGTTGTTCTTACTACTTGAACTAAAGTAGAAATTTAATGAACTCCTGACTATAATAATATTTATTATTCTTAGAAATTAGAATATGTAAGAATATGTGTATGACATATATTAATGTGTGTATGTCTTTGTGTATTTATGACTGTGAATCATGTGTATGCATGAATTCAAACTTTAAAGAAGACTTGCTTCTGCCTTCCTGTTTATTCAATTATTCAAATACTAATTACAATTGTCAGCATGACTGGAGTCTAAGTCTGCATTTTGTAATTAATTTATATATTGCAAGAGAAGAATATACTCAGGCAAGGATACTATGCATTGCCCAAGAATTGTTTGCAAGGCATGATTCAACACAGGGTCTATAACATAGACACTATATTTGGCCCATGACCCCCCAGCACAATGTTCTGCAGGTGCAGTTGGGGATGATATGTTTCATTGACAGGCCACAATTATGGGACATAATGACTGGCCATATCAAGGCACTGTGTTCTTTTTGACAATTCATTTTTCAGACTATCCCTTTGAACCATCTAAGGTTGTATTTACAACAAGAATTTATCATCCAAATATTAACAGGAATGGCAGCATTTGCCTCGATATTCTAAGACCACACTGATCTCCTGCATTAACTACTTCTAAAATTCTCTTACCTATTTGTTCACTATGATATGGGATCCAAACACAGATGACCCCCTCGTGACAGAGATTGCATGGGTCTATACAACAGGCAGAAATAAGTACAACAGAATACCTCTGGGATGGACTCAAAAGTATGTCGTGTGAGGCTACCTTAAAGTCAGAATAACCTGCATTATAGCTGGAATAAACTTTAAGTTACTGTTAAAAATTTCAGGCCTTCAGCAATTCTAAACAAGAATAGTATGCAAGGCATGATTCCACACAGAGTCTCTAACAGACACTATATTTGGAAAAATGTTCTTAAATGAGATGATGACCATTTAAACAGAAAATATTTTAACCATGAAAATATATCGGATGAATGTGAGAAGTAACTCTCACAGAAATATTTTTCTTTTAGCGGATAATGTTGACTGATTATTCTCTGTAAAGAGGCAACAAAAATGAAGCTTGCAAAAAGAAATGGATCTCCCCAACAGAATTATTTTGAAACCCTCACCATTTGTGTATTCAAAAATGTTCAAGCATATTCATCAATTAACCATAAAAGCTGTAATATTTTATGGGCAACTTTATTTAACTATAATATGTTTCGCACTTGCAAGTTGGAATGTTAAAGACACACAGTCTTAGTGGTCTTATTCTGGGAGGAGAAATAAAGTAAATTAGATCATTCACAGTAGGGGCTTGGAGGTTTTAACATGCAAGGCGGAGCTTAGTTTAATCAGATATGGTACAACATCAAACCTTTATGAAGAGAATAGAAGTCAAATCTATCAAACCCTGGACAATGACTTCCCTCAAACAAATTTTTAAAACCAGTTCCCATGATCACAGATGATCCTATTTCATAGTTAATTTAGTGAGGATAAAAACTAGGAATATTGGATTTGGGCATGAGTGAAATAAACACTATCATTCTTTAGCAGGCAGCATTTGAGGGGATATGTTGAGAAAGCATTGCAAATTACATACCTCTTCTTATCTAATATCACTGCCACAGATGATCTAGTATTTATAAATAGCAACTTGATCTGTAATGTATGGTAGTTTCTTCAAATTACATTAATGACAATGTTTTGCTTGTATATATCAATTTCTCATGTATGCATATTATGCATGTACATTATTACATGTATATATTCAATTAATATTTAATATCAATTACTTGAAAATGTATTATATAACAATGCTTTCTTTATTAAAAGGGACTACCCCCCAATCCATTGCAAATATTTTAGAAATTTGTTTATTATTAGATGCCCTGTGAGTAACAGGCAGGCACCAGACCTAAGGGATTCAACTGTAAGTTCCTTTGAATGGTGGGCTTTCTGTCAAAATCAGAACCTGGGAGAGCTGGGAGCTTAAAGGTAGGACATCAAAAAACTAATATGCAAGCAGCTAGAGAGGGTGGGTTTGAAGAAGTGACATCTCAAGGCTCATTGATTTGAATGGGATTTCTATTGTTTATTTCGCTACTTTGCAAGCCTAACATTAGGTTCAATTAGAAGTGCCTTCTTACACATACACTTAACCTCCTCTAGTTGGATATCTTCCATTCCAAAAATGTTAATATGCCCCATGTTCCAATGCACCGACCTCTGCACCCATCTTACATGAAGTATTTATTCACTAGTCATCATTCAATGCATCTCTGCTACGTCTGAAGCAGCCATGCTGCAGGCGGGAGATGTGGACAAGTCAGATGGAGACCCAGCCTCTGTATCACAGCCTGGTGCACAG